>NC_034422.1:2100566-2355951 GCF_002078875.1 Numida meleagris | reverse complement strand
ATCATTATCTGTGACCTTTATGCAGGCAGCAATGGGAGCAGAAGCGGTGGGTTGCTGACACTGTGTGTAGGTTAGCCCTGGGAGCACTGCTCAGCAGTCTGACAGACACCTGATGGAGTTAGATGAGCTGATTGGAGCAGGCCCCAAGGCCCCGCTGGATGGAACACGTTAGCCGTGCACCCAGGCTGTGGCCCGGTAATGAAATCTTTTGTATTTAATAGTCCTCAATGGACACTTCTTCCTTGGATTCATCCGACTGCTTTTTGAGCCGCACAAGGATGCACCATCTACAACATTCGAGCCGCAGCTCTGCGCTGCACATGGAAGGAGGCTGGTTTGGTTCTGATCTGCCATCTGGAGGTTTCACGTGATGCCCTTTCAGTCAAACCCTGGAAGAGGCAACACAGGGCAGCTCCCCGCTCTGTTTTCCTGTTTCAGGTGGGATTTTACAGCCCTCGGTCACCTTCTCTTCGGTGACCTCTCTGGCAGAGGAGACTCCCGGCCCTTCCCTAGGTCTGCTCTACCCTGTTTGAGTCAGGCCAAGGCCCACTTCTGCTTCGGATGTCTTGTGAATTCAGAAAGTGTTAGAGAGGAAGTGTCTTTAATGAGTCCCTTACTTCAGGGCTTTACGAGGTTTCTCATTTGCCCCAGTTCACTCAGAATTAAACGATTTAAAAACCAGGGTAAGGCATGGACTTTAGAAAGCCTCAATGAGCTGCCATTCTCCAGCCTGAAGCAGTGGAAAAATAACAAACAGACAACACGAAACTCTAGGATTAACAAAATCTAAACTAGTACAAACAGCACAGAGTCACGTTGTGAAACAGAATGGAGTTCATTCACAGCTAAGCTTGCTGGGATTCCCAGAAATATACACCAGTTCACAAGTGTCAGAGGAATAGGGGTGTTATGCATAGCCAGAAGCAGTCTTCCACTCTTTGGAGCCCAGTGGTGCCCTCAGGCAGCAGCCCTCGCCGGCTGCAGAGGAACCGCTCCCATTTTCCACTGAAGTAGCTGGAATTCACCCACTCCGATTTCACAGTGCACGAAGCATGCCGGGGGCTGGCAAGCTGCCACCCCCTCCAGACACAAACCTCACAGCCGCTGAGCACTCCATCTCTCCAAGTGGCAGAAGATAAGAGCACGGAGGGGGAAGGGTAAAAGCCACATCATGCTGTGGGTAGGAGGGATGACAAGCACTTCACACACGTTGGCAAGTGAATCATTTCCACTGAGCCAGCGAGAGCACCGTGCAAGTCAGGCAACACACGCACTTTTCCTCCAGCCCTAACTCCAACCATGGGCTCAGGCTTGCTCCGGGAGGAAAACCCACTGGGGAACACTGCACTTGGAACAGCTGCTGCTCTGGCAGCTCCTTTCAGATGCTCTCTGCTGCTGGAGTGGGAGGCAGATTTGAGGAAGATGTTTTCAGATAATTATTTCCTCCCTGGAAACTGGCACTTCCTTCTGGAGTTGGCAATCCTGCAGCAAAAACCCTAGTAAAAGCCAACCATTGGGCATCCGTTCTTCCGTGCAAAGTCTGGGTTGAGTGGCTCTCTGAGCCTCAAAGCAGCCTGCACAGCCTTCCCTCATACAAACACAAAGCAGCAACAGGCAGCTGTCCCCTGCAGGAGGGGGAAACACTACTTAGTGGTGAGCAAAGGCCCCAGCAGCTGCCATGCACAGCCCGTGGGAAGGCAGCCAGCGGGCACTGCTGTGCTCCTTTGGAGCTGTGCAGCTTCCTGAGAGCCACCTCAGCAGACGCCAAGCCACAGCCTGCTCTTTCCAGCTAGGGGAGGAAATACACTCTTGTGGTGAAGGTGGTGGCTTTTTCTGTCATTTCCCAACCTTCCTTTGTTAGCACAACGTGCAGACACGAGGCCTGACCCTCAGGCAGCTGTAAACCATCCCAGCCCTGTGGTTTCCGTGGACTGAAACTGATACACTTCAGCGAAGGGCTTGTTGCTCAGTGTTACAGCACAGCCTGACTGTATCCAGCCCATCTGACTCTGGATGCAGCCACACAACAAATATCCCGACTGCAGAGGGAGCAGAGCTAGGCCAAGGCTGGATGCTGCTGAAAATCCTCCCCTGCAGCTATCGCAATGGCTGGCTCCAGCTCAGGAATTTAAAAGTGTGGCAAGGGTTAGAAATGTGATCGAGTAAAAAATGATGGTCACGTTCCCAGCTGGCATGGTCTGGCACAACTCCACTGACTCCAAGAGAAGGATCAGCAATTTCGACCAGCTGACAATCTAATCAAATTACTCTGGTTTGGATGAGAGCAGGTACACAGCTCTCAACCACAGATCACAGCCACATTGCTCAAGGCTGTGTACACGCACATAGGAAAAAAGGAAACACTGCCAAAAAAAAAAAATTGTGAAATCTTTACTGATATTATCTAAATCATATTTTATTACTCAATTAAGGAAAGGAGGTGCTATAAAAAAAACTCACACCTGACAAGGATTGTACCTCTCCTCTAATCTCTGTTTGTGCCCCCTTGCTCAAAAACACATCTTAACTCCTAGTAAACATGCCTCGCTTGCTTACACCTACGTGGCATAATGTAATGCCATAAAGAAAACTCAATTACTCCCCGTTAAGATTTAACGCAAGTAGAGAAAGAGCTCTACACAGGCAAATACATCTATCAAGAGTAATTAACCCTACCTGAACTCTGTGTAAGTTCAGCCACATTGCTTTTAGCATCCGAGCTGGATCATTTACAAGTGGATAGAAGAACTCCCCACGGTAATCTGTGCTTTACAGCCAGACTGTAACCACCCTCCATGAAGACGCACAGAAAGTTACCCTTGATCTGAAGGTGGTAACTCTTTTATAGCCTACTGAGCTTAGATTGCCTCACTAGCAACACACTAAGGTGGCATGATTGCAAAAAGAGGATCCCTAGCTCTTCTTGAACACAAGGCACCTTCAAACTACTGCCTCCAGTCCTCAGAAAAGTCAGCAATCACAGGCTCGTGCTGCTCTGCAGGGCAGGAGAACCCCCGCCAGCTGGAAGCTAACCCACCATGAAGCTAACGCACTATGCTATCTTCTCATAGATTTTATGACCCTGAAGGAGGCATTCCACAATCCCATGCTCCTCAAACAGGAGACTTGAACTGCCCCACGCACAGTACAAATATACATAATAAACTTGGTTTTCACTTGTTTCCCTCAGAAGTACCAGCCATCTCGCTTCATCGCCGTTTTATTGGCCACGCACTCATTCTACCTCTGAAGCTAAAGAGTAATGACAAGCCAAAGGCAGATTTGTTTCTTTAAAAACTGATCCCGTCCTTTGACTCACACACATTGTCTGGATTGCTTCATTAGGCCAAAGAGTAAAAGAGAGATTCAAAAAATCCTTGGTTGGGATCAGAAGAACACTGAATTTCCATTCAAAGCTGGTCATGCTCCAAGCAGGGGCTGGACTATGTACACTCCAAAGATTTCTTCCAACTTAAATTACAGCAGATTATCTTTACACCAGGGTTTAACTCAATCCACTGTAGTAAGATTTTATAGCTGGGATAATTAAGACTAAAAGTCTTCAGAACGGTACATCCTACCAATCTGGCTTACAGGACAACAAAAAGCAAACAAACAAAAAGAAAATCACTAGATTGAACAGTGTTCAATACCCCAAATTAGCTGCATTACAAATATTATTTTACTCAGTGTCATGATTTATTGGTACCCTCCCCTCTTGAGAGCTTCTACTGACCTCAGATTCACCTCAATGAATCTTGATTTTTGAATGAAAAAAGCAGTCAATAATATTTACTTCCTATTGACTTCATCCTCAACGGCACAAGGAAGAGACTGAACTATTCTTGACCTCCCTGCCTCAGTTCTAATCACAGCAGCAAGACGCAGGGCACTGTCTCTGCAGGTCAAAGAGGGAAGGAACGCCCAGCAATGACCCCACCATAAGGTGATGAACAAGCCACATACACAACAAGGTTATTTATAGAGAGACGGTGAATTTCCTGAAATCTCATGGTCAGTGCTCTGTGACAAGAGCTCACATTTAAAATATTACCCTGCTCCTATTTCTGTTTGCGAAATCTATCACCGGGGAGTAGCAGACTGAAACTGCAACAGAGAGACTTGCGATAAGCACTGAGAAGTCAAACCTGGGTTTCTCGAGGAACTCAGTGGCATTCCGTGAATACTGCTGTTTATTTACAGCTTTCCTCGTGACCCTGTGATTTTAAATGGAAAAACCTTCCCTTTGTTACTCCTCATCCACTGATCCTTCTCAGCCTGTTTGATAGTCAGTATCTTTCGGATGCTCACAGTCACAGGTTAGCTGAACTCTGACTGACAACGGGAAGCTCAGGCTGCAGCAAGGCCTGGACGTGGCAGCAGAAGGCAGCCGCTCACACCCAGCAGGCGCTGCCTGAGGTCGTTCAGCTGCCTGAGGTTTTTCCCCTTGGTACGCTCAGGCTCAGGGAAGCAGTTCCAGGTTACCCCTCATTAAGCAGATGTTCTTTAAATGATTTATGCCTCTATCAAGCTCGATATCCCCACAGAAGATTGTTAGTGAAAAGCCCTGTGTAATCATTTATAGTGGGATTTATGATGTTTAACTGAGTAACTCTCTGCAGGCCCGCTAACAGGATGAAGGCGGGCTGCGGGCAGGCAAAGGCCGCTCCCAGAGGAAGCCGACCATGATTCTAAGAGGAAACCGGAGTCGGGCTCTGAAGGGCTAAGTCCACTCTGCAGGGGAAGCAGCAGAGACTTGGATCATCCCTGCCAATGGCATGCACAGCGACAGAGGAGCCGAGCAAGACTGGTCAAGGCTGTTGGTGAACATGGCTGCTGAAGTCATTTCTCAGACATCTGTGAACCACCGGGACATCCCGGAATTAAATTTCACATTTTAGTCATCTTTTTGCTTTCCTTTTTCATCAAGATTGGGAGGCAAAGTGCTAAAATACACCCAGATATTCTTGGGCCAGAAACGGCACAAGAAATATTCACTGAGTCCAGCAGCAGGAATCACCGACAGGCTCTGGGAGCAGCCTGCCTTTTGCTGCTCAGTGGTGCAGCCCCCTCAATGCTTGGATCATTCACAGCATGGATTTCCCCTCCCCGCGCTAACCTGAACCACCTCCTGCGGCTGCAGTCCAGCAGTCTCACATTTGTCACTTTGAGATGTTTTGACAGTTCTTCCTGCAGGTTTCTGACCAAACTGCTGCCCAGTTGGCTCCACAAAACACGGTGGGGCTTACAACCACAGACAGCAACACTGGACCTGCTGGAAACGTGCTAAATACTGAATCATAGCTCATCTAAGGAAATATCATTATCCCAAAGCACCTCTGGGATAAACCAGCAGCTCAGAATTCTCCACCCCACCTACCCGACAAAGACTGCAGTGCTCTGGTGAGCTCTGCTATTTGCTTTCTGTCTCCGTTTCCTCTCCTGTAAGATGAGGTCTTGTTTAAAGCCTGTTTGCAGAGCTTGCTGCAATGCTCCTGGGGCAGCTGCTCTCCCAAGGCTAAGCAGTTTGCAAAATCCCTTACTGGGATAAAGCAAAGCAACCAGGAGGCACGGGGCTTGTTGTTCAGCACACGGCAGGGGATGGCTCCTACCTTGGAGGGGCTACAGCTCGGCCAGTCCCATTGCAGGGAGCGGAGCAGCAGGGCTCCATACAGCACACCCTGCTCAGTGCCCTCCATGCAACACAGCAGATCATTAGCAGAGCTACAAGTGGAAAACCAGCTCTTCCACAAAGCCCAGCAAATACCCTGAGAAAAGCCTCGCTGTTTCCTTCCCACCCACTTCTCTCCCAGGCCAGCTCTGCTGGAAAATCCCATCCTCCCTCCTACACAGCACAGAGCATGGTTTGCACAGCTCCTGGAAGAAAATGTTTTAACCACACACTTGCACCTGCAGAGCCCGGCCCCGTGTGTCACCGAATTCAGAATTAAGTAGCACAGCTATTGTAAAAATGAGTTACAGCAAAAGCTCCTTCATCTCACTCATCACAAGGGCTATATCCCGCTTCTGTTTTGGTACCAGATGGCTCAAGGTCTATTTTTCAACAAGTGCTGTCTGCCGCACTCGCTGACACAAAGCCCTTTGAGTTACAAGCCAAATCTCTTCCCTTAATATCTTTTTCATCCCATTTTTTTCCCTTTTTGAGCTCACAAGTATGTCTTTTCTTAAGGAAAAAAAAAAATCTATTATTCTTCAAAGGCCCGGTTGTGTTCTTCATTTACTGAAGTAGTCAAAGAATATTATGGGTCATTTTGTCACCATGGAAACCACAAATAGACCTTCAAGGTTTTGGAGAGGTGATATTATTTTGGAGAGGCCGTGTAGGGTTCTCTGACAGAAAATAATAGGGATGGCAAATCAAGGAGACCTTTTATACGGACTGTGTGAAATGCAAAGGGTATCAAACATCATTTCTCTGCCACCGAAGACTACTCCAGGCAGCAGTTTAATATGGTATCCTCTGACAGCTGAGCCCAAATGGAAAATTAATGAGGCAGCATGATATATGAGTCTTTTTAAATCTCATAACCAGCCTCCTTTATAGAATAAAAATGGCCAAATCAGTTTAATATTAGTGGAGAGCTTCTCTGTGTGTCTTTCTTCAAAGCCTTGTCAGTGCACTGCTGAAGAGACAGTTTTGTTTTATTGACTGTGTAAGTCGAGCTGTTTTCAAGTTCGGGATTATCTAAATCAAAATAATTCTGATCTTCGTTGGTTCAGCAGAAAGTCGTGACGGTCTGAGGAGCACCTGGGCTCTCTAAGGCACCGCGTCCTGCCCCGTGGGACCCGCAGCACAGCAAGCAGCCCCAGGGACTGCAGTCCCCTTCCTGCCTCCTTCTATCAGGGCTTCCCAAATCCCACCTGCCCGAATACCAACACTCTTTATTTCCACCATTTTAAGGCACGCAGGACAAGGGGGACTTCTCCACAGTGACGATATGGAAGCTGCCATGAGAAAACAGCCGTGAGACTCAGGAAATTGTCCTGGACCTCCCCAAATCCAGGCAGATGGGGCCCAGATCCTGCCCACTGTGTCCAGTCCCCACCCACACAGATGTCTCCTTTCCAAGATAATAGTGTGGAAAGGAGTCGGCCTCATCTGTTTAGAGCATAAACTCTCTCAGGCACATGGTACCTGTCCCTGCTGCCTAGTCTTGGATGGAGTTCTTCACCCTACAGAAATCAAGCAGGACGCTAGCAAACATCTTCACAAACTAAAAGACCTACAGAGATGAAAGGAGAAACAATTACAAATGGGGCTTACAAAAAAAGACTGTGTTCTACCTGGATCTGGATGGAAAATGGAGTCCTAAACCTACAGGGAATGCTGACGTGTCACAGTTGCTGCTACCCAAAATTAGAACCAAAGCTCAAAACCTCGAGTCGTCCTGCAGAACAGAAGTTTCAAAACGCTTCTGCCTAGAAACAAGAAACCACTTTACTGAAACACTGAAAAAACAGCTTCAACAAAACAAAGGAGTCAAAACAAGCATTCGTTTCCAAACTTTTCTGCCAAAACGTCTTTGAAATAGACACCTTCCTGCGAAACATTTCAGCTTCAGCAGAAGAAGAGCTTCTCCTGGAAAACTACTTCAGCAAAGACACTAACTCCTCTATCTTCCCCGTGGGATGCTGATGGGCACATTCAGAACAGCCACCCACTGTGGCTCAAAAGCTGCTGCTCCTGTCATTATCTGCATGCCTTCAGTACGCAAGGCTCCAACAAAACACAGACTTCAGCTTCACAGCAGTCCCTCGGAGGGAGCAGCAGAAGCTAGACAGGTCGCCCTTGGCTAAAACTAAACAGTCTGTAATCTGAAAAAAATGAACACACAACATTCAGCAACAGAAGGAAACTGTTGCAGACTTCAGTTAAGCTTCCCACCTCGTTAAGATCTCCACCCTAAAGCATTACACTGGCTTGGCTTCAAAGCATGCCAATGGTACCTCGCCCCTTCCACCACAACTCACCCAGCTCTGTGCTTCCCTCACAAGGAACCACGCTGCAGATGTTTTGGAGCAACAGGAGGAGCCGGGGCTCCCAGGGTGCCAACCTGCACATCTTTACCCTGCTCAGCTGCACCGTGGGCTTCCAGCTGTCCTCCTTACCTCTTCCCCACTGAAGTCCCCAACCAGAAAGGGCCAGGGTGCCGGAGCAGCAGCACCTACTAACTGGCTGCTGGGCTGTGTGGGAAGGATTGGATGAAGCTGTGTGAAAAGGGGTGGGGAAGAGAGGACCGGTCAAGCCTCTGTGCTCTCAAAGGTGCTCCATTTGATACATTTAAGAAAAGGATAGAAAAGGGGAAAAGAGAAAAAAAAAAAAAAACACAAAGCAGAGTGCAAAGAAACTGGCATCTAGAGATCAGTGCCTTGTGATAAGCATCCTGACGCGGGGCAGGAGGAGTTTTCCAGCCTTAACCCTCCCAGCCAAGCAGCATCATATTGCAGGAGCAGGACTTGGCCCTGTGTGAAATACTGCTCTGTGTCAGTGACAATTTAGCAGCCCAGTGTTAAAGTTCTTCCTGCACTAAGTACTTAGAGATCTTGTCTTCCCTAGGCTCCCTAAATGCTTTATAAACATTTATAAACAGGCAGAGTGAAAAATCAATGCAGAGATACTGTAGGGAGGGAGAGAGAGCAAGGAATGAAAAGAAAAACTCAATGAAACATGAAATAGTGCCCAAACATCAGCTACCATCAGCTCCAGGGCTTTTTCCTTACTCCTCCCTACCCCAGGCTTTCCGTGCAGGAGGAAAGAAAGAGACATTTTGCTACAATCACCTGTAAGAAACAAGGTGGAGGTAGTCTGTCATTCTCTACAGGCAGCTGAGGATTGGAAACTCCAAGACTCCTCCATCAGTCTCAACAAATAACAAGTACTGATAAAGCAGTGGCGATCACTCCTTTGTTCAAGGCACCCAGGCTGCAGACACCGGGTGCTTTCCCTGCCCTGGAGCAGGAAGCTCCTGTTGGCAGCATTACTGACTCCCCAGCAGACACCCACTTTCCTTACTGCAGTTATTTCCCAAGAAGGGGGAACCCACACTGGGCAGCCTTTTGGCTGAGGACCAACTGTTCAGGGACAGTATTTCTCCATTACAGAGCGTTTTCCAGAGGGAGTTCAGACCGCTGTGCTGATGCTGCAAAGGGACCACATCACGGTATCGTATCAGCCAGAGAAAAGCAAGACTAAGGCTTGGTGCAGTCCGTGGGGTTGTACAGACGTACAGCTGGGATCGGTCAGATCCCACTGCAGCCCTATTCTGCTGGCTGCATTTCTCAGGTGAATTCAGAGACTTTTTAAAAACAATCTCACTTTAATAACTCGCGAAGACTAAGCTCAGAGCCTCGCATAACCCAGGCCAAACGTGCCCTGCCCTAAGCCAGGGTGAGTTGGACTTTTGCGTTCAGCAGGATGGGAAGCAGCCCCTGAAACAACAGGAACATTTGCGAGGAACGTGCTCGGTGCACCTTGCCCAGGTGCTGCACTGCGTGAAGCCCAGTGCAAACACTCTTATCTCCCTTACTCTGGCAGGCTAGTAATAACACGTTTATACAGTTCATCTTAAATAAATATTGGGAAAGTCAGTCCATACAAGGTCTGCTAAATTGCAAAGACGTCTGTGCAATTGCGATTGATGACACGGTGTTGAATTATACAAAGGAAGAGGTCAAAGCCAGTGAGGCTATTTCTCAGAGCACATTGCACGGAGGTCTCATTTAACACTGCCAACTCCGAACATGTGCACCGTTGAAAGCAGAGCTTTTATTGTTCTATCACAGGTCCCTAATTTGGCTCTAGGAACCATCTGCTGATTTAATAGGGGATCTGGATTGTTAGGGACTTTTTTTCATTCTTATAAACACCTGAAGCTTAGACATTTAATAGAGAAAAATATGGCGGTGGGATAATCCTCTGTGCAGTAAAGAAGGGAAGAAATAAATGTGTTAGGCTTTGTTTAATTTTGTCTCCTAAGCAACCAGCATATTGGATATTGTTGGTATCAAGTCTTGAGTGTGTGAAAGTCATTAAAGCAGCCCTTCCGAGACTGCAGTAACCATATTATTAGGAAATTTTAGATAAATTACTCTGTCAAGACTGTTAACTATCACCTGTGCTTTTATCAGCCACTAATTAAGACTGAAACAGAATATTAATGCCCATCTTACTTCTGCTAAACAAACACAGATAATACATACAACACTGCCTATGCATAGATAATAGGCACAACCACCCCACACACATCTTCTTCCCGTATTTTCCCATGCTTATCTGTCTGAACATTAAAACCCCATGGCTGACAGAATCAGGAACCTTGGAAGGGTGTTTCTCCTGCTAAGTACCACAGGCACAGCTGGTGACATTTTCATCTGCCTTGCAAGGCAGCGATGTGAAGCGTGCTTCCAAACCCAATGGGAGCAGTGGGCTCGGCCACCCGCCGGGCCCCTCTGATGGATCTCTGTGCAGATGATCTAATGGTGTGATGGAAAAAAAACCCTGAGCCTCCTCACTGGGATACAAGGGCATACACGTGCACAGTGCAGGCTGAAGCCCAGCAGCTCTGCTCTGCATTATTCAATGCGTTTCTGGGAAGATGAATGCCTGCAGTTCACGCTGCGTAGCAACTGCTCCTCACAGACCCCGCAGTAATTCATGGAACAAAAGCTTTGCTCCTGCAGCTCTTCGCTGGCGTCCAGCTCTGCCCAAGAAAGGAGTCAGTCTGGGAGCCCTGCCCACGGGATCTGAAGCACAAGGCTTCCCTGCTCCCCGTGAGCTTCCATGTGTTATCATGAGGCAGTCACAGGAGACCATCACATCCCAACTCCACTAAAGAATATTCCTTACCTCCAGCTCAGATGGGCTGTCCTTGTTGGCAACAATTTGCTCCTTTCCCAGCAGCCATCTGCTTTCACTTAACAACCTGGGTTGGGTTTGTGTCAGCCTGCCCCACGTGTCTGGCTCTTTGCAGCTGGACCTGCATAGCTGATGCTTCCATGTGCAACGAGCACAGCCCAGGTCTTCCTCAACCACATGCTGCCTTACTGGGAAAGGGGAGAAAACCTGCGAGAGGCAGGAGTCATGCCACTTCATCTCTCCCTCTTGTGCAGAAATCAAGCCTTCAGCTACCACTGTTCCTCCTCTCTGCCTGCATACCATCTTTGTAGAAACAGCCAAGAACTCTAGGTTGGTCCCTACCACCACCCAGTGCCTGTCTGTGCTGGAGGTGGGCACCAGCAGCACAGAATGAAGACTTCAGCTGATGCTAAATAAACGCAGTGCCACCGAACCCAGCACACCTTCACTCCAGTTCAATCACACTCCCTCATTTTTATAAGGAACTTTGAACAAATATTTTATGCAAAGGTCTCGGATTCCTCATTCGAAGGGCTGAATCTCACAGGCAGTTCAGAGAGTTCAGAACAGGTTAGAGGTAATTACCTTTAGCTGGGTTGCAGCGAAATTCCCTTCTGAATTCAAGAAATGAGCTGTCAGCTGACCATTTCCTCAAGACATTTTGCACAAAATGAAGAGTGGTTCTATCAATCACATGCACTGAATTGAGATAGTATGAATGACCACTGGATGGGGCAACTCACCTCGCCACCAGAATATCTAAAAATTTACTCCAGCAAACAAGTTTTACTCTGTATTCATGCTGCTATTTGCAAGTCAAAATGTTTGTCTGGGTTGCATCCTTGACTCAAGCTCATAGGCAGGAGCAGAGATAAGAAAACAAAGCTCCCCAAAAATGGGGACCTAGAGCCAACATGTTTTTCTTACAGCAGTAAAGATGAGAGAGAAAACAATTTACCAACCAATTTCCTGAGAAGCTACGGTACATCTCCTGCTACTTGCATAATGGAAAGTGCTTTGAAAATGAGTTTCCAGATTTCTTATTTGTGGCATGCTATAAGCACACGAGAATTTAATATCATGGGCAAAGTTGTTAATTAGACAAGAAAAAGTGTGCCTGGAGTTTGTAATACCTTGTGAACCAACACAATTCCTTCTCATTGTCCATCCATGGTTCAGTCAAAGACACCTGAAGTATTTCTGGGATTCAAGAGAAAATGGATTCCTTTTATCCACCATCTCAACACATTCTAATTCCAGGAAAAGGAGTTTAGTTAGTGATGAAACACACACTGAATGAAACCTAACCTTTCCAGGGGCACTCAAATTTAAGTGCTTGAGCAGACATCTGCAAACTGTCCCACCTGGGAGCATTCACATCAGAGCCCTCTCTGCTCTTGAAGTGTCCAATTGCCAGAACAGGACACTTCTCCACATGCTGGATGCAGAAGACAGCCAGCAACTGACTGCCATGAGTTCAACCACAGTCACATAGTGCAGCCACAGCCTTAATAATTGGTCATTATCCTATAAGCCAATATTCAGTGGAGCCAGCAGAAGACCCTTGTCTCACCAGAATATGACTGAAACTTGAGGCCAAAGACTCCTTGCTGCACCTCTGCACAACAGAAGTGACCGCCGCAGCTTTCAGATAGGCACAGCTTTAGGACAAGTCTGTGCAAAAAATCCTAGGGAGCTTCCCTTGCAAAGGTGTGCACTCAAAGAGCCTGACCTGGACCCAAAGAGAAAAGAGGTGACAGAGGGGGCAAGATGCTACTGCTCTACAGGGGTTTAACCCCTGCAGTTAAACTGCAAGGAGAAAGCCAGGAGAGGTGAGAAAGCAGAGGACAATTGAGCCTTAGCCCAGGGCTTGGCTCTTGCACAGGTATAACGCCAGAGAAAGCCTGATGCAAAATCTGGCACTGCCTTCTGGCACTCTGATTGACCTCAAACAGAAGATAACTTAAGAGTCTCTCTGGTTTTGTTCTTTTAAATACACGCACAGTCTGCTCCAGCTGCTTGGCTCCAGCTCTAGCTCATGGTGCCAAGCCAGACATATTTGGCTTTGATACAAAGCTGGCTCAGCCTTCAAATAAACCACTGCTGTATTGTCATTACGAAACAGGAGCTCGAGTGATTTCACCGCTGTCCCAGAGCTGCAGCACCAGGCAGGGGTCCCCAGCTGGGGGACTGCCATGCTCTCGGGCTGCATGCTGCTCGGGAGCAGCAGCAGAGTGGTTGCAGGCAACAGACTGCTGCAGAAAGTCCCCTATTTCCAACATCTGTCATTTATTTCTCAGTCCCGCCTGATTTGTGACACACTGAATGAAAGCAGTGTTTGGACAATCTGTATATCAAACGTGACAACCCATCAGACTTTGGGTGCTTTCTAATTTATTTTAGAATTCTTAAGATAATACCGCACAAACCTAGGGCTGGTTACTCTACAAGTGAGCATCTGATGAGTTTTACAGAAGAGCTCACTTCATTCATTCACTCAGCTAAACCTGCATCATCTTTCAAGGCCACGATAAGCGGTCAGGCCGTGCAGTGTGATGGGAGGGAAGTCTCTCCCATTGCCACAGTTAAAGTTAAGGCAGCCTCAGCACTTAGCTGTTTGCTTGGTCTTCATGGTCCTCACCCACCTTCGGTAGGATCACATCGTGTCTTTGTAGCACAGCATCTCCCCTCTGCCTGGCATACACCAGATGTGAACCACCGTGAGCACCAACCAGCTGCAAGAAAACGTCAGGTCTGGGCTGATGAGAACGCCAAGTCCCTGCTGGCCTCACATGCAGCAGATCTCCACTCTGCATTGCACACTTCACCCATGGCACATGGGGATGGGAGCCTCACAGATCTGCCTGCAGGAGCACAGCTGGGCTCCACACACCACGAGAGGAGAAGCAGAACAGGACCACGTCAGAAATATTTGACAGAAGCTAACAGAGTGATCTTGCTTTTGTCTACTGGCAGAATCTCTGACAGCTGTATACAATCTGCCCAACTTTCTATAGTTTGTATAGTTAAAAATAGAAGTAGTTTAGCTTTTACAGGAGCTGACCCTGGAGAACAGAAAGCTTGCTAGACAAAACAGTGACCATGGAGGAAGGCTCCCCACTCCGTTCTTCCCATCTCCTCAGCATAACAGAACTGGGAAAACAAACACATCCATCAGACCATTCCCCTGCAGATGGGAAATGCAAGAAGAGAGGGAGAGAGGGAAGGAGTGAGAGACGTCGTGCTATTTTTAAACACTTGAGAACGGCTCGAGAACTACTGAGACAGGCACAGAAAGTGCTCAGAGAGAAAAAAAAATCACCCAGGAATACATCGAAACCCCCAGTGACTCCACTGCAGGCTTTGTGCTGTATCAGAATGGGCAGGGATGTTCTCTTCCCTTCTGGCTGGGCTGGCTCACACCCCCTGCCAGCACACACAGACTGAGGCAGCAACCACCCCCATTTGCTCCACAGGCTTTCCACTTCCATTCATTTCACCTTTAAGCACTACGAAAGCTGGAATTCATGCTGAAGACTCCCAGCAAAAGGGCAGAGTGAAAAAAGGATGGAGTGAAGGGGACAGAGGTGTGTGACCAGCATACCTACAAAGAAAGGATGGAGTCACCTTGCTCTGAGCAGCAGAGGACTTGCTTGCCAAAGTCACAGATAAAATCCTGATCTGACTGATACCAAGGGATTCACCCTTTGTATTCACTTCCCTATGCTCCCAACATTATCACAACAGTCTGGCAAAATTTAGGAGAAACTTATCTAAGATCTACAAGTAGGCTTTTTGAATCGTATTCTGGGATTTATGAAGGGTTAGGAGCTGAAAATTACAACTCAGTTATGGATTTCATCAAAGAATATTCTGTTAGAATGAAAAATGAAATAACTATCCAGATGCTGATACAAAACAGGTGTTAGGCTTTGAACATGACAGCATTTAATGTTTTAGCCATATTAATATTATGGTCAAGACATACTGTACTGATTACAGCTTTAATTTGATGAATGTCAGCAGTGCAGAGCATCACATCCTTTACTTACCCACGACATCCATCCTCAGCAGAAGAAAAAAAAACCTGATAAACATATTTTTGCCAAGGAAAATACACCTTGGATGAAGGAAAGCTCTGCAAGGCTTAAGATCTTAGCAAACAGCATGATACATAGCTCATCTAATGGCAAGTTTTTATCATTTCCAGAAATAGCATCCCCTGGACGAGGCTGACTGGTAATTCTGCACGAGCAGCGCTGCCTCACCCCTTCCCTGCTATGGGGCTTGTTCATCTTTCCCAGAATTATTACACTATTTAGTTTGGAAGGAGCTTTGCACCCTCTGGTCCTGCTCACATCAGTGACCTCAGAGGCAGTTCTAAAGGTTTCTTTGCTGGGGGTCCCAGTCCTGCGGGTGTGCAATGACTGTCAGCATCTCTCTATTTCCTTCTGTTTTAGGAGGACTGGGGCAAGGATCACATTCAAAGGAGAATTTACTGCTTGTGGAACACTGAACCACCCACTGGGGTCAAGGGGAAAAGGCAAAGATTAAAAAATAAAATAATGGAACATTCTTCTGCAAAATTAGGTGAAGAAGTGCCACGAAACAATAACGCAGCGGGCTGAAAAAACCACAAAGCCTCAAGAATCCTCAGAAGCTCTGGCAAGCATCAAAACAAACAAACGAACAGAGGAAAGAGAGAGGAAAAAGAAAAAGAGAGCACACACACACTGAACAGAAGCCGCGCACTCGCAAGGCGTAAGTTGAATCCTATCCTCAGCCCCTTTCCCGGCGCGCAGTGACCTCCTCAGCAGCAGCTGCTGTGCTCCAGCAGGCACCACGTCCCCGCTGCACGGCACGGCCACGCTCACATTCAGCCCAGAGCTGCAGTGCAGGGTCAGCAGCCAGCTGCATTAGGAGGAGAGCAAAGGCTGACAGCCATCGCTAATGGCATTTTGAAAGTAATGTTTGCACAAACCATAAGAACAATAGCAATAACATTCTATTGTCTCTAGGTTTTAGAGCCACTAAGACTAATGAGTTCATTTATAGCCCTGATGGAAGTAATTAAATCTGAAAATCAAAGCACAACATTCTTGTTTAGTGCTCTTTGAAACCAGAATTCTAATGGAAAGCTATCAACAGCTAATTGAAGCACTAATCTTGCCCAGGGTTGGGCCCATTGCCCAGATGGCTAATATATCATTTTCTAGTCTGGCAAGCAATATATTGCTCTGCCTGGATAAGGCTGAGATTAGATATATCTATACGAAACAATGGAAGCATAAGAACTTTTTCAATCAATATTTTGATAAAATTGGCATTTAATGTCAATCATTTGATAACCTTCTTGTTGAAGTACAAGGGCACGTCCTTGGCTTCGTTAAAAAAAAATCTGTTGCATTATGCAAATAAAAGTTCCTACCAACTGGATGGGAACGGCCACGCAAAAACATTAGCGAGATAAATGCCCGGTGACTGCTGCAAGGACAACTGGGAGCCCAGACAGCTTCATTCTCCTCATACAGCCAGATTGTGGAACGGATGAAGTGCACGGTTCCCTGCTGTAACGAGGCCTTTCTCTAAGTCTTTGCATACTGCATATTATGGCAGAGGGAGGAGTGCAGGAGAGTGATGTGCTCCAGGAGACGTTCCTGGCTGGGATTTCTGACCAGTGCTATGATGGAGGTTCTCATCACTTAACGTCCATTGTAAGGCAGCTTCACCCTCTGCACCCAGGATGCCACCATTCTGCCATTCTCAGAACTGGATGGTAGAAGTACCATCACCAAATTTTCACAAGAAGTGCTAACAAAACGCACGCCACGTGACTAACACGAGTTCAAACAGTGCACTGAATTGTAAATTTTTATTTTCCTGGTAAACTATTTATTCCTCCTTTTAACTTAATAATAGGACAGTTGTTGGCATCTGTCCCTATTACCCCTCTCCCCACTTTCTGCACATTCAGGTGTTTCCACCCAATTGTACAGACCTAACAGCCAGACCCGGCTGCTGCAGACCGGCAGCTCCAGGCTCAGTGCTGGCGGCACACGGAAGCAGGGAGTCAATGAGGCAATGGACGGGAGGAACATCCTTACAGTGCCCAGTGATCCGTGTCTGCTCTCTGACAATGCGGTTTGAACTTCAGCCTTGAGCCATGAATTAAGAACCATTTGCAGCAGGATTTTCTTGCCAAGCACTGCACAAACCCTGCAGTTTGCGGGCAGCACAGAAGCGGGTCTGTTTCTGGACTTGCACGTGCTACTCACACAAGCTTCCAAAGCTGCACAGCTGCCCCTGCAAGCACCCAGTCCTCTCTACAAAGCATAAATAATCCCAAGAACATCCCGTTCTATTCATATTTTACCAGAAGCTGGTCAGACAGCATATATATCACAAATATTTTGAAACACTAAATGGGATATGGCTTAATGCCAGAGAAGGTCCAAGCACAGCGTTCTCTGCAGACTTAGCAGCGACTGCTGCTATTGTATCCTGCTGTCACACAGTGCTGTCTCACTTGAGAAGACAAGAATCCGCCCTGAGGAGTGGTAGAAGTGAGAGAACTAGACAACTCTATCCATAGCTTTTTACTCATAGATGTACACCAAGTATTCAGTATTTCTGCTTCTCTACCCTTACTTCATATTCTGTGGCTTTGACTTCTGTAAGAAAGGCTTGACACTGGTTAAGCACGATTACGTGTTTTCTTGAGGGGTCTGAATGAGAAGCGTGGTCACCCAAGGCTCCCTCAAGGACAGGGAAGGAGAGGGGCAGCTTCCAAGCACAGCTCAGCCCACGTAAGATCTGAGTTCCCCCCACTCACAGAGTCCGGATGTAACCTAGGACAGGACTTCCCCAAATTATGCACCACTATTTGTCCAGATCCCAGCTAAAGTGGAAAATAAAGGTTAAATGACATTCTTAACCCAATGCACAAGAAGAAAGCATCCTCTTCCTCAGCCACATAGCCAAGCACGCATCCAGCAGCACATTCCAGCTTTGGCATTCCAAGCACCTCGTGCCAGACTCCCCGTACACCTGCCACGATGCAGCAAAGCTGCGCTGCCAGAGGGCCCAGCACTCTTCTCCCTCTATTTGTGCTTTGTGCTGCGGCACTTTCCCCCCACATCAGGGATTGCCCAAACTGACACTGCAAGAAAGTGCCGAGTTGGCATTGATTCCCTGCCACATGCTGCACTTCTTGAACAGGAAATGAAATTGCATGGTCAGGACAAGATGACCAGGGCACAAATCTGCTACTGGCAGCTGTGGAACCACACTGCCAGAGTACAAGGAAACACGAGAACTAAGTTACAGGTTTTGCAGTCACAGACATTGCCCTGCTCCTTCAGGAGACCTACTGAAGAGCAGCAGGGAGGTTAACGTCTCTGACGGATTCAAGTTGTTTCACAGCACTCCTCAACAGGCATAAAACCAGCATTAAAACGATGCCATGAAGAGTCATTTGAAATGTTTAGTTTACAATCCATTTCATTCCAGAGATGTTAAGAGCGGATACACATCCAAGAAACGACGCCCACCGTGGCGTTACTCCCCAGAAGCCTTCTGCAGGTGTCAGGGATCCATTGGCTCGTAACAGCAGGGCACGTAATTGCTTCCACTCCGTTCTGAAATGCCGCATTACCAAGATACATCGCCTATTACTTTCTTGCTACCACCTCCATTTAAGTTCTTAATTGGGCAGAATCATTTCATTCAAGCACGGGAAAGAAAATCCACGTGTTATTTTTTTTAAACCAATAGTTAAAAGGCACGGCAAACAATCCTGCTCCAGCAGCCCAAGGCAAAGCCTGCCCAGCAGATGGAAGCGCTGGAGGAGGTGCACCGGGAGCTCCACGTGCGGGGATGCAGGGCAAGGGGAGGTGTGGGCGAAGAGTAATGAGCTTGACCTTGTCAAAGGCCATCATTATTGATAATAACAAAGTTCAACAGTATTACTATAGGATTTCACAACCGTTAACCTTCATTGCCGGAGGGCTAATTGTGACCTTCCTTGTGTCTCCTTCACACCTAATTAGGTTTCCGTTGTAAAGAGATAAAAGAGTGTTTGTATCAGTGGGGCATCTCTTTCTGCAGCCCAATGAATTCATGAAAGAGTGAGATTGTTAAGAGAGAGACAGAGAGAGAGGAAAAAAAAATACAGGAAAAGGCAGGAGTCATTAATAGACTTTAGAATAAAATCCTGACAGATTCAAATTGATTCTGCTGCCTGAGAAAATTGAGTGCAGAGGGAATTAGATTTATGCACTGTTAAATGTAACTGCCTGGCAGTATCCATACAGAAAGCTGTTAAAATGGTAATCTTTAGAGATGTATGAAAATTGTGTGTGAATAGACCAATGAACCATCACTCGGAGCATGCCTCTTCCAGCCGAATGATACAAGACGGTATTATTATTATTAATAATGTATTACAAACACTATGCATTATGTATGTAATTTAATCATAGCATCTAAACGTATAAACAACAGCAGAGGCGCTCGGTAACTTTGCTGTGCGCGTGGTTCTACATTGGCTTTTCCTCCTGCAGGGCCCCCCAAGGACTGGGTGAGCGCTGGCAGCCCCAGCAGCACGTGCCCAGGGCAGAGCAGCAAGCAGCTCTTTCCAGCAGGCAGTCACATCGAAATACAGCTATTTGGGTTTGTTTGTTTGCCTCTGTTTTAATCTTTTCAGCTAAAAACGCCCGATCGGTAAACTGTACCAAGATTAAGTTCTAGCAAGGAGCACGGATAGCACACGCAGACAACGGGAAGCGTGAATTTCTACCAGGGAAGTTAGAAACAAGTTCCTAATAAACACGCTCTATAGCTCAGATTGAGAGGAAAAATCAAGCGGAAGAAATGCCTTCTTGATTCCCCATTTGAATTCAGATCTCTGGTTCTTATCTCAGCCTTATCTCTGGCATCAAAGCAACTCAGTGAGATGAAGTTACTGCTGATGATAGGGACAATCGCTGATTGATCTTTCAAGATCTGATTTAGATTACAGGCTGTCATGTCTCTTTTTGTAACTCTAATGGCTGTAACTTTGCTCCACCCGCATACAGCGGTGCGCTCGCTGCAGAAATGGAGCTATTTCAGAACAGAGCAAGTCGCCCTTTATCCTTGCTTTGTCCCTTCGAGCACAGGGGGCTGTAAAAAGTTGTAAATCCAGAAATGCCTCCAGGTGAGCCAGCCTGTTACTTCACTTGGACCCTTCCGGTGCCAAACTGGAACTCATCGCATACTTCTTTCCAATGAGAAAAGGCTGTTTCTCCACAGAAAAATTAATTCACTAAAGCTCTGCAAAGGAGCACAGCCAGCACCCAGGGCAGGGAGCTCAACAAACCCCCTCCTGCTCCCTGCCAGCTCCGGGGTTATCTTGAAAGGTGCCCTCCATGCTATTTCATTAACACAGGTGGACATACCTGCTGCTGAAACATAGCAATGCAGGCAAACCTTCAGCTAACATGAGACCGCCTTCTTTTCCCTGATGATTTCATTTTCTCTAGTTTTTATCTTTGTTCTCTATGAGGCAGCACTGGAAATAACTTGCCTGGCTTGTAACCGAGTCACTCCGAGCAGCTTTCTCCTTTGCCTTTGAAAAATAGGGGTAGCCCTGTGCAGTTAGCTGGTAACATAATTCACGGCTATTTCCCCAGCTGAGCTCAAATGCGATTAACCCAGGCTGAGTTCACACAAACGAGTACACGAACTGATCTCCAGCGGGTGGGTGGTTTCACTCCACTGTTTTTAGCAAAGGACAATCTGCGCTGGTTGCAGAGCACTTGCAATATTGGGAATTTCTTTTATGAGAGCTTTTAGAAGTCCTGAATGTAAAAACGTCATTAAATCCTCACATTTCCTGGATACGAACTGAGACATTAATTGCAAAATAAAGCTTCTTAAGACAATTTAAAGAGCTGCAACTAGTCAAAGCACTCGCTGACGACCAAGGAAAACAAAGCATCAACGCTATGCAACAGTCTCCTCCTGCGCTGGGCCAGCTCCTCAGAGCACAGGTTCAAATATAAGAGGAGCTCTCGATCCTCCCCTATTTGAATCCCATTTATAATACAGGGATTCAAGAAAATCTGGTCACACAGGCACACGGGCATCCACTTGTGAATACCCTGAGCATAGGGATGAATCACAGGGGAGCCAGTGGGATTATTAGGTACGGTCACTGTAAACAAGTTCAGCCTTACACAGAAGAAGAGCTAAAGAACAGGAATTCTGGAGAATTAGCATTGCCAAAATTAACAATACGGGAGGGGCTGTGCAAATTTATGTCTCATCTCTGGAAAATCCTGGCATAAGGAACTGAACAGAAGGAAGTGACAAAACCCCTGAACTAGGCGACCTGCAGAGGTAACACATTCCTGCCCAGCCCCCACCCCAGCCCGTGCTGCAGCAGGCCCTGCAGTAACAGTGTTCATGTCCTCCTTTGGAAGATAACATCTTATCTACTGCAGCAGGTTCCATTCCTGGAACTCCAGAGCCAACACACTCCATCAGGCTTCCAGAATCCAGTAAGCAGGAGGAGCAATAGGCCACCTATGCCTCGTCAGACAGGAGAAGAGCTTAATAAGCAAACAGGGAAAGCATTGGGTTCTCAGACATCTTGGAGAGAGCTACTAAGTGCATATTATGAAAATATAAAAACATCTAAATATCTTACTCGTTTCTTGCTTCAAAAGTATCCAAAATGCTTTTCTGGAATAAAGAGCTGTATGAGCTGATAAAAGACTGTCTGCTATGGGCTATGGAGGTGGCTAAAGATACATTTGCATGTGTATTTGTGGAACAAAATACCAGAAGAAGAGAGTTAAGGTCACAAGTACTCACAGTTGCAGGGATGTTCTGCACAGGGATTTGGTGCTCTTGCTGGAGAGAGCTGTGAGGTACTTCCCACAACTGCCCTGGTTACATCTTTGCAAAACCTTAACCAGGTGCAGGGTATGTCTGATGATAAGCTTAAATAAGCATGATTACGGTCTTGTTTCGTTTGCAAATAAAAGAAGTCCTTACACTAATTGCACTAGCATGGAGGAGTGCTGACCCCAGCTTTTCAAACAATCCATAGCAGCAACATATTCAATGCATTTCACATCAGCTGGCAGAGGCCGTGCCCTGAGCTGCCCCACCCCGGGCAGCAGAGAAGCAGGGCTTTGAAAGGTGAAGAGGTGATTTGAGGGCACAGCTGATAAAGATCCCGTCCACACAGCAGGATTCAGTTTTGAATCCTAAACGCTCATAGCCAAAAACAAAAGCAAAGCAGACAATGGGAGAAGAAGCTCAGATAAACAAACACGGGCTGGAAGCAGAGCCCAGCACAGAGGTTAAGAGCACTGCATCTGCTAAAAGGCAAAGTACCTCTGCCAGCAGGGGCAGGAGCCAGCAGGAGACGGAGGGCTTGCTCGGCGGCCAGCGTGCACTCTCTTTCAGGTGAAGATGCCGCTTTCCAGAATGGCCTACAAACAAACAAAAAAAAGAATGAAATTCCAGGTTAAAATACGTAACTATAAAGCCAGTGCATTAATAATGACAGTGGTGAGTGGGGCTGGGCAGGGCACAATGCAGCACAGGAGCACGGACCTGCCCTGCAGGCACAGCGATGGGAGCAAGGCGCGGGGCATCTTGCTTAGCACCTCATTTCTGGTGAGCAGATGTTTTCTGGGCACCACAGACTCCTGCTTTAATTTGCATTGTTAATAATGTGGAGCAGAAAACTCTGATTAACAAAATAATTAGCAAGCATTTAAAGTCTTTTTTTCTTTGTTTTTTTGGTTGAACCCTACAGTATCCTCCATCTCCTCAAAGGCAGACCATGAGCTCTAAGGCACGAGACCCCAGCAAAGCCACACGCAGGGAATTGAGCTCCCCTCCACTCCTGGCCCCTGGGGTCAGGATTTACCCAGTGCTGTCTGCTTGCATCTTCTGGGATTCCCACCTCAAATCAATAGGAAAGTCCTGTAGGACGCACTTGAACTGCTTTACTGCTTAAACAGGCGTGTGCAATAATGTGCTGACAAAAATGTATGGGGAAAATATTCTTCAGTATATTGTTCTGTGGAGAAAAGCATGCTGGTAAAGGCAAGCATGTTTTATTTACCAGGTTGGCTCATTTTCAGAGCAGCTTTCTATAACAAACCAGTTTAATAATATTCTTGAAAGCAAGAAGGATAACTATAAATAGGACCGGGACCTGTCTGTGAAACTTCTGCATGAAACTTTAATGGCAAGAGAAATAGCCTTAATGTATTGCACTTGACAAATTCTTTATTGCTTTTCTACCTTCGTGTTGTGCCAAAGCCAGCACCAAGAAGAGCACTGCTCAGCAGCACAGGCAGCCACCTGCTGCCCCAACCTCAGCCCAGCAGAGTGTTTTCATCCACTGCACCACTCAATCAAAACGAGCCTGGGATGAGGTTCCCTGTGTGGGTTTCGAGGGGACCCAGCTGCCCTGTGCAAGTAGAAGTCTCGAGCCTGAGCCATGCACTACCTTGTGCTTAGTCAAATCTCGGCCGCACGCGGGGGCTCTTGAAATGAACGACCCATTCATTTCCCTCCATCCGTTCAGCTGGCCTTTGCTGGATCTAATAACTACCGAGCCTCCAGTCTATCGAAAATGCAATCTATCTCCCAAGGCTTTAAAGATTTTATCCGCGTGCCCTCCACGCACATACTGCTACATGGAAATGAAAGGGATTTACTGCTGGGTTGTTCAAGAGTAACGCAGAGCCCATTAGGAATTTCAGATGAAAAACTATTTTTTAATAAGACATGGTAATTTCTGCTCTTAATTTCCATTTTAACAATTTTATCTATGTATATTGCGTATCAATTTACAAGTATTTACAACAATAATCATTCTTTTAATTACTTATAACTAACAATTACTTTAAGTAGTTTTTCTCTCCTTCCTTTTCCATTCCTCCCTCCTTAAATCTCTGCGGTGCACGTAATGAAGAAGGAGCGCGCCTTGCCTGGGACTGCTCAGAAGGAACTCGGGGCTGCATTCCTATTACTGGCTGCTGTGCATGTTTGTACTGGTGCCTGAGAAAGACCAGAAATCTCTCTGCCTTTAGCCACCTGGGTTCCTGGAACCATACATGAGCACTTCTGGTTGCAGCCCTCGCCCATCTGTCAAGCACCTCGGTGTCTTTATGGCGCGTGCTGAGGGTCCCACAGCTCCCACCTTCCCAGGAGTTTTATTTTCCTTCAGACTCTCCCCAGTGTGGAATGCCTCCATCCCAAACTGCCTTTACTACTCCACAGTCCTGTAAAAGGCTGGAATGTGCACAGTGATCCTAAGGGAGGTCAGTACCCGCATCCTGTCACATTGAAGCGAGTCTGAGACACCGCTGCTCTCACTTAAATGGAGAGTGCAGTGCTGCTGAATTCCCAAATATTTCAGAGTACCACGACTGTGTCAACGAGCAACCTGCAAGGGGAAGGGCAGGGCAAAGCCTGTGTGTTCAGGTGGAATTTAAAACACACAGAAACCACTCGCAGAGCAGCTGGGAAGGCTGAGCCCGGTACCAGGATGCACACACAGACAGAGGAATCCGGCAAAGGCCACAGAACAAGAGGGGCCTGCGCAGGAGAGACTTGTGCAGGCAAACATACAGCCTGGCAATGGCAGCTGAGATGAGAACTTTTCCTACCCTCCCTCAGTCCCGACGTGATTTCACAATCAGAACTGCAGACTGCCGCTGCGCTCACGGTGTTTAAAAACCAGCTCATGCTCCAGCAGCGAGCGCACGGCCGGCACTGCGGCTCTGCTGCAGCCCGTGCTCGGGGCTCTGCTGCTGCCAGAGCTGCTGGGAGCTCACGGAGCTCAGGGCAGAGAGAAGAGCCCCCGTGTGCCTCTGCAGCAGCAAACCTGCCGCTTTCCCTCCAGAAGATGACTTGATCTTACAAGTCCAAAACCACTTGGTAGTTTTGTGCCATGCTGAGGTGTCTGATAGAGGGGACCGAGCCGTGAATACTCACTTCTTTCTACCAGAAAAAAAAAACCAAGAGCCCTCTCCCTGCTTAGCAAAACAGCTGCTGCTTGTTCCCATCCAGCTGAGCTCCCCCAGCCCCACCTGCAGCCCTGCTGCTCTGTCACAGCCTCAGCTTCCAGCTCCAGCCCTTCTCGCTGCATCTCCTGCACACGTGCTCACAGCCGTACCCACACCGGGCCCCAGAGCCAGCCCAGCAGCGCCCTGACCCCTGTGCTTGCTGCTCAGCAGAGATGTTGGGCTGGAAGTCATCAGCCGCGGCCGCACACCAGGGCCAGGCAGTGTTTACCTCATCTGCAGACCAGGCACATCCACTCAGGGAGGAAAAAAAGAAAATCACAGGCAATTTGTCAGAGCATTAGCTGATAATTCAGACAGAAATGTTAGATCTTGAGGCACAGCTTGGGGCTGCAGGGGAAACGTTATTGACTCTGACAGATCCCTGATGACATTTCCACCCCCTCTGCAGGGGCAAGGCTACATTTAGACACACTTAAGTTTTCATTCAAATTCGAGATTAACACAGCAAGTGGACAGCGGGGAAAGAAAGCGAGGAAAGGTCGGGGAGGAAGAGGGAGCTCGCTTTGCTGGGTTCTGGCTTTTCTTCCCCCCTCTGTAATTGTGGCCTAATTGTTTCCTTTAAAACTCATTGAGCTCACCATGGTAATTATTACACAAGCTTAGAAATAAATATTCCTTCCACTTGGAGACAGCCATTGCTGCCAACTTAATGCCGCTTACTCGCTGTGATAGCTCTGCATGCAGACTTAGGCAATGCCAAATTCTTCCGAGACTTGATCAAATGTTTCAGGTCCCTTCCATCCCCTCCTGCTTCCCGGCCCCTTGCAGTTATTCACTGTCTCAAGCAGAGATATGAAATGCCTTCAGGTTCTTTCTTTTCTTGCTCTGTGTATTGGTGGCATTCAGCACAAAGCTGTCCCGAGCCGTCAATGACAGCTGTTAAGCAGCAAATAATAGTACTAATTGGAGCATATCTAATTAGACAGCAATTTTCAAATGTGGGTGCCTAAGGAGGTGCACTGTCATTCAGCACGACTCTGCTCCTCATTCACTTGAGTTCCCTTGAAAATGCCACACGTGCAGCTGTATTTAAGCTCATCTGTGCATATGATTTTTTAAAAAAAAACCAAGTTTGCCTCCAGTTTGCCCAAACTGAGCCTGGTTAACAACCCGACCCTGCAAACTGCAGCACAACCTGAACTGCATCTGCTGCACGTTGGCTCCGGTGGCACTGCGAGCATCCTGCCGTCCCCAGCTTCCCTGCCTGACCATTAGGCCTCACGGCCATGCAGGCTGCATTCCCATTGACTTTGGGAATGCCGCTGAGGATTCTGCTAAGAGTTGCTCAACTTCTGGCAGGGGACCAGACCCAGCTGCTCTAGTGGCTATTTGTGTGTTCTAATGGCATAAAGACTTTGCTGAAGCAAGCACAAGCGCTCCCAAAGCATCGTATACCCAATGAATCAGGGCCACGACGGGCAAGAGGGAAACAGGATCTCATTTAGTCCTGGACATGTGCAATAATTTAACGAAGACCCTCTCACACTTGAGCTAGCATGCAGGATGCAGCTGTTAACTTTCAACATGCTAAAGGCCAAAGACAATGAAAGATCCAGACACCATGGAGGTTAAATCAGTGCATCATTTGACAGGGAACTGTGAGCCATTAACCTTTCCACTGGCACTCAGAGCGAAGAGCTGGAAGATAAACACGTTGGGTAGGAAACAAATTGGTTCATTCGAATGCTATTAATGTGTGTGCCCTTGGAGGCCACATTTATGCTTTTGGAAAATTACACATTCATGCATAATGAAGTGAGATATAGCTCACCGATTACCAACAGGGTGCAGAGCCCACGATAAGGATTTATGGCAGGTGCCTAATTCTCTAACCATTTGCAAATTAAGTATTTACAAGCGTAATGCTGGCTATTTTATTGCCAGTTTAAGTTACCATCATTTCAGCTTTTTATTTTGCACTGAAACTGAACTGAGCATTTAATATCCATGATGTGTAATTTATTGAAGTATAATTTGGTGATGTTATAGCGGGAATTTGGGCAGTACCTAAAGATCCTAATTGTAATACAACTACACATAAACTCAGGAAGAAATCTATGCCCTAAAACACTTGTTCTCCACTGCTGAGACAGAAAAAGACTGTGATGCACATTGCAGAGGAAGGAAACCTGGTAAAGAAATTAAATGTCTTGCTAATGCCTCGTGAAGTGTTCGTCATAGTTAGCAATAAGTAAAGAAATAAATAAATAAAAATCCAGGCCTCCTGCCCCACACACTTCCCTTTTAACGGCAAAAAAAGTAGATTTTTTTACCCGCTGATGGATTCTGAGCAAATCCAGCCAGATGAGCAGCTCTCGGTGCTGCATCCTGCTGTTTGTACTTGGGACACTCATTCACTCCCCACTAGACCACGGGGTTTGTATTGTTTAAGCATGTCCTGCACACCACACCACGTGCAGGTCGGTGTGAACCCACTGAGCAGCAGACCGTCCCCAAAGAGCTGCCAGCACCCAACAAACCTGGCTGGCTGACTTTAACACTTGCCCTCTCCCACCTCCATCGCAGGTGCTGCAGGCTGGCTGGGACACGGGCATGGGCTGCATGCGTTGGAAGGCACCCAAACAAGAACATGGACAAATGGTGGAGTTTCAGCTGTGGAATGCCTTTAAAACTCGACAGAAATGACTCCCAGGAGGAGGGACGGATGACATGATTTCCATCGGTGCTCTCCTCCAGGTGGAGAGAGCACTGATGGAGCTCCCATGCCATCAGGTGTGTGCAAAATGATATTGCCACGGACTTCTTGGATGCAGGTCAAACTGAGGAGCACGAACTGTTTTGTACCACATCTCTGCATTCTGCTACTGGAATCTCCCACCAGTTTCCCTTCAGTAATATAGCAAAAAATACTTTTCCTCCTCGAGCTTCTCTAAGTATCAGGCACAGACAGCAAAGGCAAAAGCTCTTTAAGCCAGCGAGTGTAATTCCCCACCGTAATAAGCAAATTAACTTAAGGGTTAGGACCTAACGAAGTGGATCTTGCATATCTTGCATTATAAGTCTCTCTTGGCCAAGTCCCTCTCAGACCACACCAAAAAACTGATGGCCTTCTGGCACTGCCCTGACCCACGTGAAAGGAGCAGGTTAGAGTCTGTTGTGTGTGAATGCAGGTCCCATGAATCAAGATCCAACACCTTGCTTACCAGAGGGTTTCTAAGATGAGATTCAACTAATCCTGATGAATTCGTGCCCTACCCTGAGAGCCAATAAACCCATTAGGTATTTCTGGTCTGCTGGAGAACAGATAAAATGATATCGTTATGGGAAAACTGTTAATGCACAGTGGTTCAAGAAAAAGGAGAGAAAGGGAAGAAACCAGATTGGACTGGAACATCTACCAAGTACTTATGCTGTTTTCCGGCCAACACTTACTGAGAATCTATTTTCAAATGCAGCAGGAGAAGCTGTTAATAATTGGTGAGTTAGCCCTGATGCTAAGTACTGTGTGTAAGTTTAGAACAATTGACATTTGTAAAGGTTAAAATGGAGATTCTTCATCCATAAGATGCTACTTCTGTGTCTTCCGGAGATGCTGAATGAAAGACACATAGCTACAACGACAGATTTACAAGAGCTGTTAACACCAGAACAGCATTTGAAAGCACTTGTTTTCCTGCAGAAAGCAAAGCAGGGAAACACACACAGGTCTCTAATTGTTTTCCTTAAACCAATAACGCTGTCTTTCCTTTCACTCTCCTGAATTTCTTGAATTTGAGTGGAGCTGGGTGACAAAGTGAGCAGGTCAAGGCTGTGTGGCTTTGAAAATCCCACCCTTTATCTGAGGTTGAAGCAATCACAAGGAAAACAAGTGGAGAGACAGAAGACACAAATGCTGTTCCACTCCTCCAAGATCAGGATGTGTCTCCATCCTCTGACACAAAGCTCACAGACAATTAGCAGACCTCACGCACCTTCCCATGCTGATTCGATACGAAGCACATAATTCCCTCTTTAAACCATTCTCAGTTTGAAGATCTTCTTGCATTTCATCTCCAGAGATCCTGTTTTTCCCCATCTCGCTGTTCCTCCAGCACACACGGATACCTGCAGTGCACCCACAACAGCTCATCCAAACGCTCCGCTCGTGCCATCCCACGCAACGCGCACGATTCCAGCACGCACCCAACAAGACTCCGGCACTGCTGACAACACGGCCCTCCCGTCCTCCTCTGCTCCCTCACACCCTTCCCTCTGGCTGCAGAGTGATGGATGAAAGCTGCACCCCTGCCAAGCTGCCCCGTGCCCCACACCACGGCTGGGGGTGCTCAGCGGAGCGCAGACTGTCCTCAGCCCACTCCGGCCTCACGACAGCAGAATTACGTCTCTTAATTACGACCACCCCAGCTCCCCGAATGTTCACATTTTTTCCAGTTACTAAATAAGTTAATCACTTCATGAACAAGGAAATCTGCAGATGCCTTTGAGGCTTTGTTAACATAGTGCCTAAGCCAGCTTTACACTCTCTTCTAATCCTCTTTAAGACACTATGAGGCAGTGAAGTAGCCTATAATCAGTTTTTAAGGTTATAGACAATATCCCCACTCAAGCTGGTTGCCTAGAGCAACAGTGCAGGAACTGAACACTAGCAATGAGATTGGATTACTTGCTTTGTTTATTCATCCATATATATTTATCCTCTGCTCTGCCTACAGCAGAAGCAGGGATTTTGCAGCCTGTGCCATACGCGTCTGAATGTGGAGCAGAATTTATGTAAATAAATGCAGACAGGCTTCACAAAATAATCTCTTTCCATTCCCGGTTCTTTCCCTTCCCTTTCCACCTCAGCACCTGGAAGCTCAGAGCCCTCCCAGGACTGCAGCGTGCCCTGCCAGCAGCTCAGCCCTGCACGGAGCTGGGAAGACATCGCTGCCGAGTGCCTGAGCCCCCAGTGATGTCTGTGAACAGCGAGCGGGCACAGGGCCAGCAGCTGGGGCTGCCAACTCGCCTTCACTACAGATCTGCCCCACTCTGATCTCTGGGAACCCCCAGCTACTATTTGCATAAAGGAAATCGGAAGCAAATTGTCGTTGAAATCCAGTGAGGAATTCAGACCATTTCCCTGTTTCTCTCTGTTAGAAGAACTTCATCTTTCCTTGAACAGCTGGGTTTTCCCTCTGGCCAAAACCCACTCCCCCTTTTTTGCTCCTGAAGCTTAAGCACAGTTCCACCAGAGTCAGAACAACGTGACCACCCATTCTTGACTGTAGTGGCTCTTCTTTAGAAACTAACTCGGACAAAACCTCTCTACAGCTGAGAGAGCTACATGCAGCACTGATACCAACGCAGCTGGTGACAGCCCAAACGTTATTGACAAACTTCAGGGATGGAGGATGGCCAAGGAGCCATTCCAGAAGCATGGAGGACAGCAGCAGCCTGCCTGCCTCCCCACAGCCCTGATGTGCAGAGCAGCTCACCAGAAGGTCAACCGAGCCGCCAGGGCTGCTCCCAGGAGGACCTCCTCCTCCTCCTGCAAGGACACATTTCTGTGGGGTTTTGATATCTGCTTAAGTAGCTTTGAAAAGATGTGCACAGAAGCAGCACATCCTAAGGCTTCCATGCTTCCATTTACCTGAGCCCTCTTGGAGTTCACATCTTCTGCATCAAACTTAGCCCGTCCCTCCTGTGCATAGGCCAAACCACTTTATTGGAATTTTCTCTAACCCCAGCACATATGAAATTCAAAATCGGTCATTAAATGTAAGTCTGAAAGAGGTCATCTTGACCTCTCCCGTTCCAAACCTTGCCTGGAGCTCGGCCGTGTTCGGTGACCTCTGCTGTGCACTGGGCATCATTTATCAGAGCAGTCTGAAGAGAAAACAGAAATCATCTGATTTCCTCCCACAGCCAGAGCACCACATCCCTGCGCAGCCCTGTGACAGGACAGCCATGCTTTATTACCCAGCAGCTTACAGCCATTAAGGAGAGAGGGGCTGCAGGAAGGTGGGGCCGAGGACCAAGTCTGGGGGAACCGCCAAGCTTTTCTTAATGTAATCTGGGACTTGTCGCTTTGTAACTCGGTTCATCACTAGGAGAGTGGTGTATTTCTTCAAGAAAAGGGATTAGGGGCTTGATAGATGATAAATTTACCAAGAAAGTGAGTTTTAAAGATGCCTAACTGAATGGCAGGTGAACTGGGCGAGCGTCAGTCACAAAAGCAACAGAGGGTGAGGGACAGGAAGGCTGCTGCTGCAGGGGAAGCCAAAGGAGAAGAGCTCAAGGTGCTGCATTTCAGGGCACAGTTAAAACGAGCAGCTCCATCTCAGTACTGCTGATATTCTTCCCTTCAACGTTCTCTAAAAGAACCTTTCTGGAGTTTCAGTTTGAAGTGTTTTTTCCTCGCGTTGAAAGTCACTGAAATTAATCGCAAAGAGGAAACCGGGAGTTAAATAACCCCAAATCAAAACCGAGCGTTGCATTCTGGATCCAACCTGACGCTTCAGGTTGACCCAAAACGAAAGTCTTGTGGTTTTCGTTTCACTGACAAAAAAAAAAAAAACCAAAAAAAAACAAAAAACAAACCAAAACCTGACAACAAAACGCTGTGTCTCAAATGGACGCGAATCGTGTCCCCCACCCCTCGCACCGTGGAGCTCGCCTTGGTTTCTCAGAGCAGAAGGATCTTCCCTTCTTCTTCTTCCCTGCGCTGCCCGGGGCTGTGGGTCCCTGCAGGTGGCACTGCGGGAGCTCCCTGCCCGCGCCGTCGCCTCCTGCCCTACTTTCTGCCGGGGAAATTATTTATCGTCGGGATTGCCAGCGCTTAATAAACATCCCTCCAAGAATAAATTTGTTTATCTAAGGTATTTTATTATGCCGCCTCAGATAAAAGAGAAGGGAAAAAGAAACCCTCCCCAGAATATTTCTGACGGAGCAAACAGCGGCAGAGCGGTGTCCTTGAGCCGGTGTTCAAAGGGGAGGGCTGTCAGAAGCCATTCCGGCTGTTAAGGGATGAGTTATCCTCCCAGTGAACAACCAGAGGTGGCGGTGCAGGCCCTGGCCATTGATCCGGTGCGACAGGGACAGATTTAGGGCCCTCGGAGCTGTTTGCTGGGGGCTGCCCACCTCACCTCCTGCTGCCATCCCAGCCATGCGGCGGGGGGAGGAGGGGAGCGGTTCGCATCCAGGTTGCACAGGTTCAAGCAGTAGCACATGACAGCAGGTCACGGAAAATCAGGTCTGGTGTCACTCAATCCCAGGGCGGCCGCTGCGGTGTGTGCTGCTGAGCAGGGCGAGCTGCTCCCCACACCACTGAGCATCACACCCTGCAGCTGGGTGCTGGCACGGGCAGCCCTGGGCTGTGCACGGAGATAATCCACTGAAAGGAGCGCTCATTAGGAGCAGGAAGCCTGGCAGTTGGATTTCTCATCCTAAATACGAGGTTTGCAGCAGTATAAATAATGCATGTCAATTGCCAGCATCCTGAAAATTAGTTAAAGTAGGTTAGGAAAAAAACAAATCTCACTCCAGTGTTCTCCATTCAAAAAGAGTTAGCTGCTCGCAGCGGGACGGTAAAGGAAGAGGGGACAGTAATTAAAAACCTCACCTGCTGTCACATGAGACTGTGCTTGCAAGAGGCAGAGCCTTTTCCCAGCTCTTGGGCCCAACTCTTCGGCATTTCCCTCAACCAGCACGGCACTGCCCTGCCTGTCACACAGATGGCTCACCCTGTACCTCAGCTCAGAGTATGTTACCAAGACACATGCCTGGCCCCCTCTTGAAAAGGACACCTGGTCCTCTTGACACCTGGTCACTGCAGAAGGTGGCAGAGCGACCATTTGCACACCAAGGGCTGTAGGAAGCACGCACTGCCCCTTGTGCTGCAGGCTGTCACCTCAGACACCCTCCCAGATGGCTCCTGGCTGCCCTGTGACTCAGCCTCCCAAATCTAATCCTCGAGGGACTTGCAGCGAGCAGAGCTGACTGTGTCTTTTTTGAAGTCAAAGAGCAGAGGCCTCATCCCATCCCCTTCCTCTCCAAGGACAGCTTCCTTTCCTCCAGGCACTAGTGCAGGGGTGACAGGCAGCTCTGAGCAGTGCCAGCACAAAGCCTACCCATTACCTGCACCCTGGAGACAAAGATGCTGCACAAAGGTTTACTCTCGCCTATGTCAGAGATTACACAGGAGATCACAGCTGGAGGAACGATAAGAGCGGTTTATGAGAGCTACCAACCTCTCACAGGATCCCTTGGACCTAAAGATCACCCATCTCCATGGCTGAGGAAAGCAGCCCTTTTTCCTCTGTTCACCACCCCTGCCGACCACACAAGCTGTCCCCAGAAATGGGGCCACGAAGGGCTGCTCTGGGGACGGTGAAAAACCTTCACTGAATTTGTGCTTTCAGCCTCCAGAGCTTTGAAAGTTGCCCAGAAGTGGCCACATACCCCTCCAGCATCTGCAAGGAGGTGAGTGCCCTGGGGACTGCTGGCCCAGCACTGCACCCCAAGCCCTGCAAAGCCAAAGAGCGAGGTGCCAGCAGCCGGGCAGGGAAATGCCCTTGCTGGGCTGGGCAAGCACAGAGGAACACAGCTGGCAACAACACCTCCAGCATGGAAATGCAAGGGACAGGCATGGAACGTACCAGGGCTCACTCTCTTCAGTGTTTTAATCCATTTAATCACTGTTTCCTGGCAAATGCTGTCACCTGGAGCATTCAGTGCACTCAACATTGCTGCCAGGAGCTTACTTTACTTTCCAGATATTGCTGCTCGAGCGCAACCAACCTACAGTCTAACCAAATCAATTGGGATGAAGCCTTCTGAATTCCACACCTTCACCAACAGCACCCTGAGCACCTCCAGCAGATACAATCAGTGTGCTGGAGGCCAGTGGCTCTCTGTCTAATCACAAGCAATTTCATTACCGGCAGCAATTCCAGCAATGAGTCCCCTCTTGAATCTATCCAAATTCCACTTCCCACTGAACTGCCCCCCCCAGCTGCAGACTTCTCTCTAATCTAATAATTCCACCAGCAATAAAACACAGTAACGCTGGTAGAATGCTTCTTGCTAAAAGGCCTCTGTGCACATCGGCCACGATCTCTGCACAACAGTTACAGTAAAAAGAATTTCTGAAAAAAAAATAGTTTTAAAAACCCTCCTTTTTTCATTTAATTTTGATCACCGTGGCTGACTTCCAGCTCCTCTCTCAAAGTGCATAGGCCTTTAGAAAACATCAGATATAATGAAAAATGGTCCCCAAGGAAAGATAAGCACTAAGCCAGTGATTTTCTCAAATAATCACTGTATGCATGAAAGCATTTATCATCCGCATATGGCACCAAACCTTTCACTCCTGCAGGACCATGAATATGTCTCTGCAAAAGTTCTCAAGGAAGGAACACCTATCCAAACACGCAGGACTGCCCTGTCTGCTCCACCAAGCGAGAGCATGCCTTCAGCACAGTGGCTGCTAAATCTGTCAGCACTACACGAACTAAAAGTTCTGATTCCACTGCAGCTGGGTTCTCCAGAGAGCAAAATCCTTACGGCACGTGAAGCAATTTGACTCGGAAAATACAGAAACATCCCCATCTGGTTCCTGTCTGTCCTGACCCAAACTTTGGATGCCGTTCAGAAACACATCAGAGACCCAGAAAACTGCTGGAGCTGCCTCCTTCACTTCGAAACAAAGCGTCCATTTAATACATAGCACTTCCAGTGCAGATCTGAGAAGTAAAACATTTTTTCCGTGTTACTTCCTGAGTGACACTGGTGTTAACACACCTGTGAACAGATGTGGCTGACAGAAGCCACCAGGCAATCAGCCACACCGGCCACGCCAACGTAAACCCAGCAAACCCAGCAGTGAAGACCAAGACAGCAAGGCGTGTGGCTGAGGACAAGCACCTGCTTCAGCTCTTGAGCCGAGACAAGCTCCTGAGATGAGCAAGGCAAGGGCTGCGTTACGATGTATGTACTAACTTCCCTCGATGTTTAGGTCAGTCCTGAGCACTGTGCACTTTGTGTCCTCTGAGTGAGCTGCACTTCATTTCTCATGGCTTACATCAGGGGGCATTGCTCCCCGGCTCAAACACAACCTTCCATGCCAGGGGATTTCTGCTGGGATGGGGACCTCGCCTGTGTCTCACTTCTGGATGGCACTCAGCAAAATGGAACTTTGGTCCAAACAGGAGCTCTTCCTGAGGAGGAGAGCACCTGGGTTGCATCTCAGGAGGCTGTCCTGCGTTCCTGACCATGCCAAGCCTTCCTGGTGGCCAGGAGTAATTGCAGGGCTCTGCTACTTCCCTGTAAAATAGCAACAGCAATTCCTTCTGTTTCCTATGTAGAACAGAGCTGTGCATGGCAAAAAGCATCTCTCATAATGGGTACTTACAGCACCTGGAATAATTCACCTCCTTTCCACTTCACCGTCGAGGTGCTTTTAAGAGAAAGCTGAGTTCATTTTCCACTTAAGAGAGAGTTCTCTCATCACAGTACGGTAAAGCTTGGTAATGAATGGGCTTCCTATGCTATTTTATAAAAAACAGTGTTCAGGGAAATTCATCTAATATTAAATACATGGATTAAAATGCCATTCACAAGCTACTTTGTGACACGTTCAAAAGCAGAGACTGCAGCACTGAGACCAGGTACATTTCATAGCGAAGACTGTATTTAACGGAGCTGTAATCAGAAGAATTCACCTGATTTTGTGAGATTTGAAACAGAACATGGCTTACCTTCCGCAAGTAAAGAACCTGGCTTACACTGCTGTGCTCCCCACTCTCAAACAGCCACTGCAAGCACTTGTTTTTTCACCTTTTTTCCCTTGCTTAGGAAATCTAGTTTGAATTTCTGGTTTACAGTGGTCAAAAACAGGGTTGGTTTTTGTTTTTTCTTCCTTTTGCTTAAGCAGAACAAATAAAACACTAATATGAAACTTGCTCAGCGAGCAAAGCCTCCCAGCCAGCGGAGGTGCAGGCCGGCTCCGCGCTCCCTGCAGCCTGGCTGCCTCGCGTGCCCCTACAGTGCTCGTATTGAGTACAGTAATTACACTGCTTCCTTCCCATCTGGGATCCCGTCCAAAGACATTTTACGAAGTAACAATGCATTCTCTATTCGCCCTCTTCAGAACAGAATGGGATTGTCTAGTTTAAGTGGGCTTCCAGCCAGAAGAAGGTCAATCATAACAAAGCCCTGACATTAAGATAAAGGCTAAAGCTGCGCTTCTTGAAAAGCATCCAACTTCTGACAGTTGGCACTTGAGTGACAAGTTTGTGCTGGGGGTGTTCCATGTACTTAGCTTTTATAATTTGGGCAGTGTTCGATTTCACATTTGTGTTTATTTACTGCAAACCACAGAATCGCCCTCCAGGTTTTCTCAATTTTCCGTGAAGAAAAATACAATGTTCTCTTGCAATGAAGTAAACAAAGTTGGTTTTAGCATACACTTTAAACAAAACATTGGTTTTTAAGGCTGCCAGTGGCTCGGCTTGTTTACAGTTTGCGGTCTAAGGCATTTTCCCTGTGGTTCTCTATATGGTAATTCTGCAGTAGAAAATAGTTGGCATTGTCTGGTCTCCTTTTTTGGTGATGTTTGCAAAGCAAGCTATCTTAAATAGAGCTGTAAGGATGAGAATATATTCCCAGCTATCAGACACCTACAGATTTCAACTGTTCCTTTTATTTCGGTCTTTTCCCCCTTTGACATGTGGTTCATACTACCCTCGTGTTTCCCCTCTGTGCTTTGATCCACACTCCCTTTCCTACCAGTTCTCCGATGAGTCTCTGATACCTCACTAGTATCCTCTGAGTACCTATTTGAAGCTCTGCTGCTTCTCATCTTTTGGTATGGCTCTCTCTCCATAGCTGAGCATTTTTTGCTCTTTCAGTGCAGGATTAGATAACCCTGCTCAGTTAGTTTTCTACCCACTACAATGCAATGAGTTTCAAATTGAAATCTAAGAAGGGAAGACAGTTAAAAGTTTAAGACCGTAGATGGGGGCTGGGGAGGTTTGTACGTTCTACTTTCCCATTTGACCTTGTGTATGTCACTTGATGGCACCATGCTTCCATTCCCATCTATAAAAGAGGAAAAAGCGTTTCCTACCCTTCCTTTCCCCTTCCCCTTTCCTTTTTAGAAGGCAAAGGGAGTTATACAAAGCCAAGCACAACAGAGACCCGAGGTGATCTGGGGTTTCTAGCTGCTAGTGCAATAAAATTAACACACTGCTTGCAGAGCATCCTTCCACCGATGCTATGTAGCAGTTACACTTTCAGATAAACAGTCTTGCAGACAGACGGAGCCTGTGTCAAGTTAAAATGTTCATGAAGAACGCCTTCACTGATTACCACGCTGTCACTATCCTCCTGTTGCCAAACGAGCTTCTATTAAGAATGAGAACATATTTTTGAAAGATGAGAAGATTTTGTGATACACAATGCACCAGCCAAAATATTTAATCATATTTAATATGTGCCTTAGTCAAAAATTCCATCACTGCGTCTCACACAACCTGCACTGAAGCACTGCCCTCCCCCGGGCACTACATTGCCCAGCACTTTTCCCCTCTGCAGTCAGTAAAGAAAGAGTGAACATCTCACCATGACACTCAGGCACGCTCAGGCCCAGGCTGCTCCAAAGCTCAGGGGCAGACTGCAGCCACTGTCCTGCCCAAGGGCTGCAGCAAGGAAACACCAGCAGCTCCCGGAGCCCCCGGCACAGCAGCAGCATCGATGCTTATGGACATCTCTGCTGCCCTTCAGCATTTCTCCCCCCAGTATATTTCAGGGTCTAGTGCTCACACCAAAGGCGCTAAGGAGAGAGGCACTGCTTCTCATGACAACGCAGGAAAAAGCCAAAAGCTTCCAGGCACAGGATCTGCCCAGACCTGTCAGATGAAGACATTTTTGTGAGCTTATCAGGTTTCCGCTGTCAGCTGACTGAGTGCAGGACAGAATGTTTTCCCACAGATCTTGCATACTTCATAGCCATAAACCTCTGTACTAGTAATTCACTCTCAATAATTTATTCCTCCCCCTTCCTGTAAATCTAGAGCTATTCATTTAAAGCACGCATGTTGTGGGAGGAGGAAAGAGAGGAGAGGAGGATGAACACAACCTGCACCGGGGTAGCAGACAACGCTGGGAACGGCAGACTCAGAGACCTGCATGTTTCTGCCCCACATCTGACTCTCAGCAGCTGTGCCATCCTCATCTCCATCCCCATCCCCAACCCCATCTCCATCCCCATCCCCACCCCCACCGCTGCCCGCAGCCATTGCACAGCCTGCAGCAGCAGCACTAACAGCTCTCTGCTCACCTGCAAGCAGACACAAGTCACTCCTGCACTAACTGAAAGCCCTAGTGACAGCACGGGCGACATGCTGCTGGAGAAATGAGAGGGCCAGCACTAACGAGGCTGCACTGCTGCCTGCTGCTGCTAGTTGCTAAGTGCATTAAACTGGTTGCATTTGTCGGAACTAAAACGAACTCGCACACATTCTCAAAGTTGTCTTGATTTGCTAAATTCTACAGTTCAACCTAGATTATACGAACTTCAATTATCCCGAGCTCCCTGGTATTCAAAACAGGGTCAAGTCTCTTGACATCCATTAAGAACATTGAAAATTCCCTCAGTTATCAGAGACCTCATTTATATGAAGACATTCCATATCCCCAGTGCTTTTTATATAATTGAGGCTGAATGTCAGTCAGGTTTTGATTTCAGGATATTTTGACTAATAATTGAAAATTCCAGAGAGAGCCATTATTTCACGTTATTTTTGCCTCTTTCTTTTCCTTTTGTCCCAAGGAATCTATTTTATTGAACATTCAAATTGCAGCCAAGAATTGAGCTTTCTGCAGCTAAACACGGGCAGGCTGTTTGCAGTGGGCGAGACGGAATTTCACTGGATATAAGTCCAAATGTAACAGAAGTGAAAATCAACAGCAAAAAATCAATTAATACGGAATTCAAATGCCTACGAAACGTGAGGCTTATGTAAACACTGCAAGTCAACTGCTTCGTATCATAACTTATTACAATTTACATTCCCTACTTATTTAACTAAAGGAAGATACCTTGCAATCAGTATTGGTAACGCAAAGTTTAAGTTTGGAACAGAATTCCAATGTTTCCAGCGGTTTTAGCATTTCAGTACTGCAAACACTGCACGTAACAGCGAGGTGGGGCCTGCAGGGCCCTGCTGCCACTGTGTGCTGGCAACGCAGGAGGCAGAACAAACATCGCACACCGGGTAGGATGCTGCTCTTCAACTGTGCATGTCATGTGTCTGTGGCCAGCACACGCTGCTTGAGTAAGTCTGCATGTACAAAACACGAAGGATTCATCACAGAATCACAGAGTATCCCGAGCTGGGAGGGACGCACAAGGATCGTGCAGTACAAGAAGCTGAGGAGGGTCATGGCATCGTGCAGGGCCTAGAATGAAACAACCCAATACACTTTACCAACTATTTATACAAAGAAGTGTAATCTGAAATGCTGATGGACGATGAACGGCTGCGCTGATAAATGGTCGCAGCTCCTGGGCAGGTCACAAGCTGAAGATTCGAGAGGTGGCTCAGACACACTGCCCCCACCTGCACACCCAGTGCTTACAGCACACACATCGCCTTACCCGTAAATGCCAATTATGTTTTTAATGGGTTATTATTCCTTCTTCACCGGAGCCTTCAGAAGTGAAGCTTAAGCATTTGGTGAGCAAAAGGTTACCATAATTACAAGCATGGAACTGTGCTCTGGAAACAGCTTTTTTTCCTGCATGCTGTGTGCATGAAAAATATTCCCGCAGCAAACCGAACTGTAGCTTTGGATACTAACTCACACACGTCAATGTACACATCTGTGCACTTCTCAACTACCTGCGAGCTCCAGCACGAGCTTGTAGGAGAGGTACCGCGTCGCAGCGTGAACCGATTTGATCTGCAGAGCGCAGACGGGAGGTGGCTGCACAACACGACAGAGCATGTCAGCATCTCTCTCATCCTGATGCTCATTATTGGTTAGTCCTGTCTGTATCCAGACAGAGAAGGGATTGCAGAGAGCCGAGGAGCAACGCTGTGCGATTTGCAGCAGCGTGGGCTGTCCTTTGCTCGCAGCAATCCCAGTCAGAGTGCGATGACAGCCACGGGAACGGCCTCGTTAGCAGTGTCCCAGGAAAAGTGTATTCTGTTTGCTTACAAAAATTTGGATTAAAAATGGCCGCCTCATCTGAGCCAAGAGCCTTGGGATAGTAAATCTGCTTGCACTGTGGGAAGACAGCTTATCCTTCAGCGTAAAAGAAGAAAGAATAAAATGTGGGGACAGAGAAAGGAAGCAATAAAAGTAGAGTATTAACAGCAATAATAAAACACACGTAGAAGTCAAAGGAAGGTTGAAAAACAGGGAAGAAGCCAGACCCAGGAAGTTCAGGGAAGGAGGAAAAAGGACTGAATGTGCTCTTGTAACAACTGGATCCTCTTAAACAGCATCAACCAACGTCAGGAGCAGCTGTAACGTCCCCTGCTCCTTAGGCTCAGGATAAAGAGCGGCCTTTGGGAGTCTTCCGTAGATGCAATTACTGTATCCCTTATACTTTAAAGAAAATAAGGACATATTCAGAAATTACAGGAAGGTCCATGAAGAGGATCCCAGAGCTGCATTTGCAAATTCACTTCTTCAAAAGAATCTGGGACGAGAATGGGTGTTTTGGTGGGATCCTGAGGAGTCAAACCTGGGCTCTGGGAGGAGGAAACACCAGAAACCAAGATCTCATGAAGTTTCAGTGGCTGAGAATCCAGGTGTCTGCCTCCATCACACACCCAAAAAGTTATACATTTCCAAAAAGCAAATGTCAGCAAATAGAATTTTCTCAAACACTCAGTGTCACACATTTCAGACAGCACAACACATTCCTCGCTCTCAGGATAAAGAATCGTCCTGGGCTATTTCCAACATGCAGTGTCTGCAGGGGAATCCCAGTCTGCCCCTTTGAGTTGGAAAACACCCCTGCACTCAACAGCACTTGACCGGAGAAGGAAGGCAGACCTGAAGCCTGGCAGACAGCATATCTGCTTTGGATACAAATTGAGGCAGGGTGACCGGGAGGAAGGGATACTTTCCTCTCCCTTAGGTCAGCGCTCAGAGCGTAGCCCTGATAAAGCTGAAACTATCTCCAATTGCCTGCCTTCAGAGGCTTTATCAAAGTTATTTTCCGCCGATCCGCAGCTGCAGCAGCAGGAAGTGAGCAGCTCTCCTCGGCGGCCCCATGTGCATGCCTACAGTAACCACATTAACCGCAAAGCGTGTTTTTATCTTGTTAAGCCGCTAAGCTCTGAAGTGTTCCGTTTAGTATGGTAATAACAAGGCTGAGTGATAAAGCTTTTAGTGGGTAGAGAAATAGCAGCCAAGATCTCCTGTGAAGGGGACATGCAGTTTGTTTTCTTTACGTGGATTCTTCTGGACATGCCAGCACAGAAATAAATCAAATTCCACAGGCTAGATAACACCCCAGCTACGAGACAGGCCAACAAAAGGCAAGAATTCGGCATTAAAAAGACACTGTTAAGTAATTTAGGCCATAAAGTTGACTTGTCAAACCTGATAAGGAATATCATCTAGATACTAACCAACTGATAGAATAAACCACACTATTAAGGCACTCAGATGTTCTTTAAATAAAGACAATACATGACCATCTGTATCTGCAGATAGAAGTTGTTGTTTTTCTTCTGTTTTGGTTCCACATGAGTAGGCCCCTAACGAAAACAGGAGCAGTAAATGCACCCACCCCGTGTCCGGCACCACCCTGCTGTCTGCCACACACACACCAAGCAGTCATTCTGCCCACCCAAAATACTCTCATCATGCAAATTAAGAGATCGATCAGGGTAGTCACCCTGCTGTTAGGGAGGGGGTAGCACACACAGCACCGTTCCTATGAAATGAAGCTCTCACAAATCCTAAGCTCGGCAAGGATCCTCCTAATTTTGCACCAGGGAGGGCCACGGTGGTCCCAAGAGTACACTCTTGCTTCAAGTCCCTGCTGCAGATTCAGTAAGGAATAAGATCTTTGAGAGTGGAGCTCTGAGAACTAGGAATCAGCTCCAAGCAGCTTGCATTGGGGTTCATTATCTGAACACCTCGTTATCTTGTCACAAACAGCAGCATCAGTTGCTAATTTCTTGGTAACCATTCTGGTCACAGAATCTAATGCTTCCCATCTGCAATATCATTGGCCTCTGCATTTTAAGATAAGAAAAATTCCATTAATTATTTTATTTTATTAATATTATTATTGTTTAGTTTAATCACTGTGAAATACTGTTATGGACTTATAAATGATAGCATTTCTGGCTTGCCATCTTTTTGTTTACTGCAGTTTTGCAGCAATGCACGTTTCCTCGATATCTCTGCTCCTGCAGAAAACACACGCTCAGATAACAAAATGGCGGAAGTATCTTCAGATTTCAATAACCACGTTCTCCAGCAAACAGCAGAGCTCTATCAAGTTCGTGGCCCAGCAGCTGCACGAACCCACTTCCCAGAGCCGAAGCTCTGCAGCACCAGACAACAGGTTTCACCAAGTCTCCATCTGCATCCTTAGAGCCCAGGAACAAAGGAGCTGACTGAGACCTGGGGGTAATGACTACACCTAACCCCACAGAGCTGAGGTAGATTTCTGCAGAATATTCCTCATACAAAGAGTGAGAGGTGCGAGGTGGGAAACTGGAGCTCACGTAGTAGGTGGCCTAAGTGAAGAAAAATAGGTCCCTCGGTACTGGTTTACTTATGTAAGTACTTCTGCCCAATGCTTTTCCAGACTGTAATAAAAAAGGGATTGCATCCTGCAGCCGCTTGCCTGCCCAGACAGCTGCCTGTTCTGTGCCTACAGCTGCCTCAGAGTGACAGGGACAGGCCAGCAGGAACAAAGAGGGAAAGCAGAAAAATCCCAGGCGGATCAACAGAGCCAAGCTCCTGCTGAGAGCACACGCTTTATTCTGTCGTGACTTTTCAAAGACTGTGCTGGGCAATGCACCTGGGCATGCTCCGAATGCTCTAACGCTGGAGCAGAGCTTGGAGCCATCAGCATGCTCCACCACACAGGGCCAAGGGTTTGGCTGCTCTGCAAAGGACAGGGTGAAGCCACTCAGAAGGGTCAGGTGCCTCCATCTCACTTGCCAAATGTCACACAGCTCTGGCTGGGAGCACAAGAGGGGATGCAATCTCCTCCGTGTTACCCGAGCACCAAATGTCAAAGCAATTCAACAGAATTTTAGTGCTTGCACCTCATGAGGCAGATATTCCAGCATTCTCTTTTCTGTAATGCCTTAACTCCCATTTAAGCTCACCAGAATGTCTATTCTGCCAATGGAAAGTACAAAACCAAAGGAAACAAGCAGTTAAGTCAGTCAGGCCCCAGCTCCCACACAGCCACCAGTTCCCCATGGTAACCTCAGTTACCTCGCCCTGCGGAGCAGCGTGCACTCCTCGCTCCCTTGCAATCAGTGCTCATTACAGCCGTGCAGATGTGAAGGAATTGATGTGGCTTCCTTCACCTCAGCTGCAGAAAGTTAGGTTTGCCTCATGTATGTGCCCCGGGACAAGGGTCACTGCTCAGGTCTGTGCAACAAAGGTGTCAGATGGAGTTAGGGCATGGACCACTCAAAGAACTTAACCCTCATGTTCAATAAATGAATTCCACACGGAACTTCAGCCTGAGAGTAATTTTACCCCCTGATTTTGGCTCGGTCTTTTGGAAACGAGTGGGCTGTTGTAACCCAGCGGTGCTCTGCAGGAGTTGAGCTGCTAACTCCTAACAATGCCATCGTCTGGTGGGCACTGCTGTCGTGGTTACGGCCTCGCACAAACGAAGCACTTTGCTGAACCTTGGAGGCACTGCACACTGCAGGGCACCGCCAGCTCCAGAACGAAGACAGCAACAGAGAGCGGTGAGAAGGGAGGAGAGCGGGAGAAGTGAAGACCTTAGGCATTAAGATTTGACTAACTGGATGAGACAGAATTATTAAAAAGGGGGGGAACGGGGCAGGGAGACAATTTTCCCTAACCCGTCCCATCTTGCCATTAACATTTAAATTAAAACGATGGATTACTGCAATAGCCAAGGTCCCGGCCTCCGTATCCTCCCCTGCAGTAAGTACCGTGAAGCACTGTCATGTGCAAACAGCTCCGTCATGAGACACCAAAGGGCTCTTAATAATGGATATTACACTTCTGCGATGATCGCAGTGGAAAGCACCCAAAATTACCAGCTTTCTTTGCAAAGTAATTTGTTATTTTAATGCTGTCAACCTGCAGAAATAGATTTATTGTTATTAATAATAGTGATTTGCCACATTTTGCTAGTTAAATTACAGTGCTGTATAGTTAGTTCCACAATAAAGGACTGGAAGCGTGCCAGGAGATTGCTCATAGCTCAGTGTAACAGCAGTTGGCACCGTTCCCATTAAGGCATTAAAATTTGAGTCAGAAACATAACAGATGCAAAACAAAACATGAGGTCGCTCGCGGGGATTATATAAAAACAATTAAAACAAATTAATTACCAGTTATGTTAGTGTTGCTCCGAGTACACATGGAATGATTACCAATCCACGCAGAGGTCTTTTGGAGACCATAAAAGTCAACGAGGATCCCCCAGGGGCTGCCAGGGAACTTCGGGTTTCCAGCGTACCCACGGGTTTAGGGGCACACACCTCGGGGAAGCACAGCTGTGGGACAGCCCCGGCTTCCCAGGAGCAGAAGCAGCTTCTGGAGGTGTCTGGGGACATCGGGTATGAGGGCTTTGAGTAGAGAGGGACAAACGGGTCTCGGTCCCGGGAGTGATGCACAGCAGCGCTTTGGCACAGCCCTGCCAACCCACCTGGGCTGCAGGTAAGCTGAACTGCAGCCAGTGAGGCCAGCTGGAGTCAATGGGACACTTCAGAGCTTGCAGTGAGATAGACTCTGTATGAATAAAGATCAGCAGGGAAAGAACTGCCTTTGAGTGTTCCATTAATTTGTTTGCCCCTGGACAGTGTGACCCCAATTCGTGTCAGCCCTCTCCACACCAGCAGCACAGGTAAAATATGCATTTTTTCAAAATGAGCAATATGTCTGGCACCTCAGATGTACTGTGCTCTCAGTAGCACAGATAGCCATTTTTCCAAGTACTATCAGCTTGCATTGAATAACCTGTCTCTTAAAACTAAAGAGCATTGAACACGGCACATCTTTCTGCTTTCTCCACAGGATTCTCATAGTGTTTGTCCACATGGAAGTGTGCCACGTTTGTGTACCTAGGGCTACTTTTGTTCCCTCTTCATGAGACCATAGGGATTATCTGCTTTTTAAGACATCCAAAATCAAGCTTTTTTTTTTTTTTTAATATTTCCTGGTATTTTGTGAGGGTGTAACAATGTCACCTGAGAAATTCCAGGCACACCCAAACCAGAGAAAGTAGCACAGAGGTTTCCTTAAGAAACCTGGGTCTTTCTGGCAACAAACAGCAGCTGCAGCTCTTCAGAGATCCAAAGTTTCAAGGAGAACCGAAGGCAAGCTCCTCGAGCAGCACGCAGGGTGATGCAGTTCTGAGTGCTGTGTCTGGCTTTGCATCACCAAGGAAGAGAAAAAGCATACTGATATTTTTGCATCTGAGGAATGATGAAAAAACATTATCTTACTATTGCTCTCCAGGGGGTGATTTAGTTCATATTCTATCCTTTGGAATGAAACAGGTATGGAATAATCGCATCAACCCTGCATATTGTGCATGTACGATACCTAACACTAAAAAAAATCAAATGCAGTATCAGTACAGGCCTTTCCCTCTGTTCCCCGTGTTAGCACATCAAACCAGCATTTTTCCTGTTAGTTCTTTACTAAGCAACATTTCTGTTCTCCATGCAGGAGCACAGCTACCTCATTTCCAAGGACATATCGGCAGCGCTGAGTGCTCTTGTAAGCGCTGATCCTGGAAGGAGGTCTACATGCACTGCCTGGATTTAGGCTTAAAGCCACTCGTAATCCCTTGAGGTCTGCAGCGAGAACAATGTGCAGCAGTAGTCCCTGCTGACCTGAGGAATCGTGGAGATTCCCATCACCTGGGCAGCACGGCACCAGCTCCCAGCACAGTAGCCTCGCCCTGCCCTGCCCATCACATCTGCCTGCATCCCACCCTTGCCTGCAGCACGCCGATGTCCCGGGCCCAGTGGGCAGGCTGGCCACCAGGAGCAATCCTAGCAGCAGTTAGCCTGGAGCCATCCCACGTGCTTGCTGCTCCTTATCTCTCAAGAAATAAGGAGTTTGCAGACTGTAACTCCACCCTTCTAAAAAGCAGATGGAAACAGTAAATATTGATGGGTATCACCAGATGTCACTGTTGCACAAAGTCACCCAAGTTGCATTTCTTGGAGAGCACGCTTGAGCTGGCAGCTTGAACTGCTATCTTTGGGTTTCCCCTCGCCTGCCCCTCTCATTGCCCTCCACCAAAATGTTCCACAGGAGGAACACAGCAAGGTTTGCTCTCTGGCATGGGCTGGTTTGAAAGCCAGTTCCTTAAAGCAGAGGCACGCTGAGCTGTGGTCTGGGAAAGAAACCACTGTGCATCAGGACCGGGTCTGATAGGTTCATTACAAGCTTCATTTTCTAATTTTGTTCAAAGACTTTTCCTTCTGCTGGAAAACTAAATTGCAGGGTTACAGCTACAGCTGTCAGCTGACAAAGAGATAACAATAATTAATATTTGGTAATATTGAGCCTAGAATGTTTTCAGCATGATGCTGCCTTAACAGTTTCAGCAGGGATTCTCTGAGATATCAAAACCAGGACTTTGGAGTTCATTTGCTTGAAGCCTGCTTCATACGGATTCTGATGGACTTCTAAGATGGCTTGGACACAAGCATCTACTGTCAATAATAACAGATTGTTCCCTATCTGCCAGGTGTCTATCAGAAGCGCAGAGCTGTAGGTACATGAGCTTGGGTTTGAACAAGATATCCTCGGAGCAATGTCCTTTCAAAGGCAAATCTACCAAGGAAATAATTTTAGCTAAGAAAATAATCATAACTGGCACGTCATCAGAAGAGCAGCACAGTAACGTTGATCTGCTGAAGGAACACATTTGATGTTTTCAAACAAAACAGATCAGTGCAAGGAAATGATTGCTTAAAGTATGTGTGTATTTTTACTCTTTAGACATTTAAAAACAAAAGGACGACAAAACATACATGCACATCGAGCCCTTCAGCCTGAGCGTGCTGATTCTGGCTTGTTATGTATCATTAGCTACCCCTAAGGTGACAGGTATTATCTGAATGAGGTTGTGCAGCAATCCAGAACCAATTACATATAACAGTTCTTTTGCGAAGCTCCTTGACAAATAAAGAAAACACGCTGACTGACAAGTGCACTTCACACCCTGCTTCTGGTGGCGGCAGCAGCAGCAGCCCAGGCAGGTTCTGTGGGACCACAGCAGCATTCAGACAGGAGCCAGTGAATGCAGAGATCACAGCACCTGGTCTGTGCTGGGTACCTTCAGTGCTACCACCCGTAACACGAGCCATCCCCTCTCTGCACGGTTGTTCTCACAGCGTTAGATTGTTTTACTCCACCCCTCATTACACAAATGTAGAGCGATTTTTTATTACTCATCAGCTTCCAATTTGGCTCAGCTACACACACCTTCATTCCTGTTTAATGCTGCCTTAAGCATAATGAACAAAGGAACAATGAGGACCAGAAGCATATCAGCTTGAAGGGAGGTACTCCTGGGATACTACAGGGATTCGTTTGCAGCCCGGTATAACATTACTATATTTTTTTAACAGGAACAGAGAAAATGGCAATTAAATTAAGTTCAGATCATTCCAGGATAAAAGGTTTTGCAAAGAGAAATAAAAGAGAAATAACAGGCCTGGGGAAGTTTGCAAAATATGGCCATGGAGTAGCAAAATGATCTTCCAGCCAGACAAATGCAGAGCTAACGCACGCTGCAGAGGCTGGAGAAATAAATCCCACATGCAATGGTGCGAGGAGAAGAGGGATGCTCGTGAGGCACTCCAAGGGGTGTGCTGCACATTGCTGGTGAGAGTGTTTTCTCTATGGGGTTGGTACAACGCTGCTCCTGAACCCTCCCTCTTCCCCCTGTGCCCACTTCTCCAAGGGTCACACCGAGGCACGAAGGAAGCTCAGCCTCCTGACAAGAAAGCAGAAAGCAAAGAGCTTTGGGAGAGAGACAGCCCCTTGTTTTGGGTCGATATGAGCCCGGGCTGGCAGCGGTGAGGCGGTAAGCAGCCTGCCGTCGGGCTGTAATTGCCTGCTGCAGGATTTCTGACATTTTCATCTTATACAGCTGGTAGCACAGTGGGAGACAAAATATAGTACTCTGATCCAATCCATGAGCAGACTTCATCTCTCACGCTCTCTCCCCCTGCCATCCTTCCGTAGTATTTCCAATAAAAGCAAAGCGCTTTCGCCCCAAATAAAAAAACACACCTAGTTTTGTTAGTCTGAAACCTAAGCCCAGTGCTGCCAGCAGCCGAGGCCACTGGGCAGGCTGGGGCTGAGCCAGAACCCAGCCCAGATCTCCTCAATCTCAGCCCCACCTGTCTGAGCTTTTAATAACTGCCTGCAACCAACTCTGCAGCACTTGCCAAAGCTGTGATGCAGGGCACGTTCTGCTGGCTTGCAAGCACCTCAGGTGTCCACCCCTTCACTCCATGGGTACCAGAAGCTGCACACAGGATGCTTGGGGCGCACGTATCCTGCATTGTTGGACTGCACAGAGCCTTCCCAGCTGCTGTGCTGGCAATTAGCATCATCACCAGCCCGACACCCAGCAGTGACCAGCAGAGGCACTGGCAGACCCCTGCCTCCAGGAGGAACGCACCCAGCCCCACTGCCTCCTGCTCCCACTGACTTGCTGCTGGCTCGGGGCCAGCTCTCAGAGGGCTGGTACCAGTGAGCCAGGAAAGAAGAAATCACAGCAGGGGAATGGAGGGGAACCCAAACACAAAGAGGAACAGGCCTTTGCCTCGGGCTTGTGCAAACTGCCGCACACCTCGCTGCAAAGGATCAGGCTCGTGAAAGTCTCTGCATGGGGAGAGTGATGAGGTGTCACGCGTTCGTTTGTAAGCTCCTTCTGGCTGCTTTTTTGCCTAGATCAGCATGAATGTGTCTTAGTCTACGAGGCCCCAAAATGCAGCAAACACAAAGCAGGGAGAGAAAACGCTCCATTTTCACTCTACACAGGTAGGGGCCTTCTGAAAAGGGTAAAGTTAACTGCAGAGCCATAAAGGTAGAGGACTGAGTTTTCTACCTTATACGCACATGTTTGGCTCCAAAACTGTTAGAGAACATTAAGTTCTAAGAAGCTGAACATAAATATGGGACATCACACACAATGCTCAGACAAAAGATGAAAACTGGTCCCATAGGAATCAACAGAAAAACCTGTTGGCTTCCAGAAGATGAGAATCTATGCTAGACTGCAAAAAAAATCCCCGCCACTGGTTCACAAACAGGTATAGGACTGCCAGGACGAAGGCATCGCCTCTAAAATATGTGAGAAACTTTGGAGAGACTGTAAATCACTTCAGCTCTCAGCAGGTCACAGCAGGAGCCTGAAAAATCCCCCTGGTTTTTCACACAGCTCTCAAAGAGCTCTGGGGCAATCACTCCCACATGGATGGATGCCACCCACCAGCACACCCACCTCCCCCCAGGGTTCCCCTGCACTCTCAAAAGAGGCCAATCAATGCCAGTACAGATGAACAGCACAAGCTGGAAAACTGGGAAACCAAGAGGCACAGCAGCAAGATTGCAGGCATCGGCTCTTCCCAGCAACAAAGGGAACTTGAGCTGCAGAGCTGCTCGTCTTTGCTCCTCAGGCCTTAATGCCTGCTGGAGGTTGTGCTGGAGACCTGGAGGTTCTAAGTGCTCCATAATACACGTACAGCTCAGGACAGGGCAGAGAGAAGCTATATTAACTGTGATCGTGGTGAGAGCATTCAGATAGCATCTCTCCCTCAGCTCCCCTGTTCTCTCCCAAGTGACTGCAGCAGCCTGACTTACATATCATTTCAGGAGGGGAAAAAAAGAAAAAAAGGAGTTGAGGAAAAACCATCAGCTCGATGTTAACAAAGCCAGACATCCACTCCTGGGAGGACTCATCCCATGGGAGCAGCTTTCTCACTGCCACAGCTCTAAGGAGGAATCAAGCAGTGAATGTGACCACATGGAAAGACGGCTCTTGGTGGAGCCCACAGCAATGGCACGCTCACTACTATCTTAGCTCAGAAGTGGGGACTGGAAACAAACTCTGGCTGCCAGCTTTGAGTTGAAAGGAATACTTTCTTAGTTAAGGTAAACTTCTTAGCCAGACCTCTCCAATCTTAAACATCCGTAATTTTACCACTGCCGCTGGGAGAGCAATTACAGCCCTGCAGGGCTGGTGGTCAGACCCTCTGCTGCCTGCCTGCTGCCGGCCCCACACCCCGCTTCTCCCCACACACTGCACCCAAAGCAGCTCCTCCAGAAGCAATCCCGGCCTCACTGCTCTGACGAGGCACGGGCAAAGCTCAGCCTCAGAGAGAACAGACAAGTGCTGCTGAACTGCTGACACTGGATAAATGCTGTCACCAAGCCAACAGCAGTCACTGGGGGCTAAAGAAAAGAGCAAATGTTTGTAATCAGTGCCGCTGCAAACTTACTGGTTCCTTGCTAAGCCCTAAGAAAAACAAGGAGATGAAAAGTTGGCTTCTGCTCTTTTTAGTAGGCACTGGAAATGCCTTGGCTCTGCACAAACCCACCGTGTTTACACAGCCTCCCCATCGCCTCCTGCCTGCGTTCGTCCTGTGAGCGGCTTCTGTTTACGCGCAGCAGGGAATGTGATCTCTGTCCATGAAAATGTATGATGTCAGGGTTAATTAATCTGACCTGAGGTGACACAGCCAGGAGCAGCCACTACATCTCCCAGCAGGGAGAAGCTATATATAGTTCAGTGACACGATGACACATATCAATCACAGAGCAAAGGAAACAAAAAGGCACTTTGATTTAACAGCGCATTCTACTTTGCCATCCCAGTAAGGCTGGCCGGCTGAAATGGTGCATAAAAGTCGACTACTGTGCAGAACGTATTTTCAGATGCGGTATTTACTGGTAGCAATTTCAGCCTTGAAAACAGAGACGGTTAGAAAATTTAGAAACAGGAAAATGTAACAGGAAAATTTCCTGGAGGTCACAGCTGTGCAAAACACGCAGCGCCTTGTTTCCCAAGGGGACGTGAGCACGGCACTCAGTTCAGGCTGCAGCCTGCGTGCCCATCATTTCTCTTGCAAATCTGTTAGAGCCCAGAATGCAAAGCTAAGTTCAGTGCAATGCCCAGATAAAGCACGCAAAGCTGCGAGCTTCTCATGGCTCCTGGTGGGAAGCCATCAACCCATCTAGGGTTGCAACCCATCTAGGGGCAGCAGGTACAAAAGCAGAGCTGTGGGGTGGGGGGGTTTTCCTACTTCCGCTGAGGGACAAAGGAGGAAAGTGATTTAAAAGAAGAAACCCAACAACAATAAAAAAGCCTCTTCAAAGCAAGGCTCAAGCGACTGAACACGGTAATGGTAATGACATAGTGTAGGTGCAGCAGGGATTTATCAATGACAAACGTATGTGAGAAGATTGTATGTTTACCCTGTATGAACACTGTGAAAAATATAGCCCCCCATTGGTGCCACGGCTGAGTGCAGCCCTGCTCAGCACAGCCCGTGGATCAGCCCAAGCTGACAGCCGTGTATTATTTATGGCAGCTTTTCCAACTAGGTAGACATTTACAAATCAAAATAACTGTCATCTGTGTTGTCAGAATGCAATTTGGGGTGTGTTTTACCTCTGCCTTCCCCCACCTCCTGCATTATCCCCAGCCCTGGCCGCTCCCTGCCAATCTCCATCTCCCCACGGATGTTCCCATGTGCCCCGGAGCAGAGCCCTCCTCACCTCCACCCACCACGACGTTAATTACAAGCAGGCTGCACAGAAACCTGATTTCAGGCCTCCACTGGAACACGCATTTGTCTCCTAAAAATTGCACCTCGTGCTGCAAGCACTGCCGTGGGCAGGGACAGCTGCGGCTCGTGACCGGCCAGGCTGCAAAGCTGCGCTAACGAGGGCTTTGCAGGGCTCACTGCCATCCTGCACAGCCCTTCCCATCCCCACCAAAACCACTGGTGCATCCAGCCAGGAGTATGAATGAGCCTCTCGTATAACTTCACTCTGCGTGCTATTTCACGGCCGTGGTGTCTGACACCCTCAGGTGGGACATGGACAGCTCTGTGTCTGCAGTGCACCAGCGCGGTGCTCCTCCTGCCGTGCCTAAATACCATCCAAAAGAGGACGTGAAGGCAGAGGCACAGGAGCCCAAGGAAGTGAGGGACCCTATCGACAAGTACAACAAGCCATGGTCAAACACCACCTCTCACAATAGTATAGAAAAAGAAGTCACCAATCTTGATTTTTCCCTAAGAAATTTTTAAGTGACTTTACATTCCCTACGTAATTTTTTAGAGAATAGCCCTTAAGAGACACCTGAGATGCCCGTCATCTGATCCTAAGGAGCCACGCAAAAAATGGCCCTGCATCTTCCTTCCTTCTGTGCTCCCTACGCTTTGTGCAGAGGAGCACAGGGCCCATCTCCAACACCACAGCTCCTGTTAGGAACTTGGTACAACTGAGAAGATCTGCCCCGACCCCACCGCACAAACCAGGCACCTCTGGGAGCAGAGCCAGCACTCAGCCGTAAAGCCGCAGTGCTCAGCCAGCAGGTTTTGTTCCATTTTTAGGGATACTGGGATAACTTACTCTAGCTTTAATATTCCATCTTTATTCTGCACACATGATCTGTTCCCCCCCACACACTTTCCTGTCCTTTCAAAACAACTTTTTCAGGGGAGGAGGTCTGTCCAAGTAATTTCCTTTTTTGCTGTAAAGAAAGGATTAGACACTGCACAGTGTAAGGTCACCTGCTGCTACACAGGAGGATAAAAATTGTAAGCGCTATGAGGTGCCACGGGGTGCTTCTCATCATGGACTCCAGCCCATGTACACGTGCAGAATTAAACATTAGAAGAAACAGCAGCAAAGAAAATGTCAAGCCTTGTCAGGGCTTCTCATCCGGGTCCCCAAAGCCTGCTGCCACCTTCGCTTTATCAACTATTATTATTGCTAATAATTATCAGATTAAACTCCATGCAGAGGAACTTCTCAAATTAATTACAGCTGGGAATAGTAACAACAAAAGCATTGCCAGACCTAGATCACATTCCTCGATGGCTCTGTGAGCTGTGTTACAGCGGTGAGCCTCTGACAGCAAGGGAAAAACCTGCCTGACTTTGTTGGAGTAATTTTATTAACTCCAGCTGGTTGTGTTAGTTGACAAAGTGACAGGATCCTGGGGAAAATTTCTCTGTGTGTTTAGTACATCTTTGGCAGGTGTCAAGGTATATTCTCTGGCTTGTCACTCACCGTGCTGCCCTTTAGATAGTTATTATTTCATGTAATTATGATTATTACATGCTGAGATGCCACCCTTATGAATAGCCTCTGGTTGCTGTCACTCACCGCACCGTGATGTGCGAGGACGAGTTGTCAGGTAGGAACTGCGGGGTATGAAATTGCCACGTCTCCCTGTTTTAAAACAAATAAGTCCCACATTCCTGCCAGCCATCCCATTGTGCTGACTGAGCGGCAGCGCAGACAAAACCACCTGCTATGCAGCACCCACGCTGGACCCACCTACAAAATAATTGCGACGCGAAGCTGCCAGGAGAAGGAGAATGCACAATGATCCTGCGAGAGCTGTGCTCAGTATGTGACTGCTCCATGGCATCTTTTTTCCAGAGATTCCCTGTCCTCGGCTGCTGAGCCACCCATTGGAGGGGACAGTCGCTCTATTTACTACTGAGAGAGGGCGAATTACTCAAGATTTCACACCACTTCCTCCTAACTCAAGTGTTCAGATAAAATCCTGTTTGCAAAAGTGATGTTTGTATGGCAGACGTACATAATGTTTACCCTAACTGCTAAGAATTCCTTCTCCGGGACTATTTCATGCAAACCAAAGCATTTGACATGAACTAAGTCAACTTTTTTTTTTTTCCCAGAGCCTGCTGTAGACTCTCCTTGCTCTTGGGCAAGTCATTCAATACCTCTGTGGCCCAACTGTAAATTGCAAGTCACAGTATTTTCTAAAACACTCTTGAACCTAGAGTTCCCTCCTACAGTAAGCGTGAAACGTGCAGCACAAGAAGGCTGCAACCTGACCAAAGCTTTCTGAAATAACTCTGGTATTAAAAACAAATGCACTTTTCCAGTTGATTTCAGATACCTAACGCTTCATGCAGTATGCTGCTTCCACAGGGAGTTATTTGCAATTACAAACGGATCAATATTCATAAATCATCTCCCTACAACAGCTGAACAAATCATTTGCAATGATTCATTTCCTTGATGAATTTCACCTCTTTTTCCGTTTGCAAATTATGTGTGAACAGAGTGGGATTTTCCAAATTGATTTTTCCAAGCCTTTTTCCACTCAATGCAATTTCCAAGAAAAGCTTCCAAGCCTTAAAAGAGCTGCAGTGTTCTCACCTGCCCACCACCAGATTGTAGCCATCACTGGCAGCAACGAACTCATTACAACCATGATTATCCTAACTGCAAAATGTCACTTGTTGGCTCTTCATGTTTCTTGACAGGGTAAGAATAAGCAGCATCAAGTTTTGAGTGCTAATACTTAGAACACAGGTTCGCAGCCTTCTTGGACACTAATTTCAACAAATATTTCCTTTCCCTATAAAGGCTGTTGCCTGTTAATGCGCTTGTTTTAATAGCCACAAAGAGCTAACACAAGAAGGACAAAGTGGAGTTAAGGCTGAGGCCAAGCCTGCTTAAGCATTCGCTGGATTTAACACCTGGCCCAACTCAGACATCACTGCAGCTCTTTTCCCATCTTTGGGGCCATAGACGATACACTGAGCTCCTGAACTGTGACCACAGTCACATCCCAAGCTAAGTATTGCAAAGCCTAGAAAATCATGAGAAAGGCACGTTACAGCTTGCGACAGAAAGCACAGCTCCTGCTGCTCTGTCCCACAACGGGATGGCTGGTACCTCTCACAGGTATGCAGCAATGTCAGGGAAAATGAGCAGCAATGCAGCCTACCAACTCCAAGAAGAAAAAAAACATCGCAGCTAAACAGGGGATGCCAGGAGGATGGCCTCGACCTGCAGCCCAGCCAGGAGGAGCACGAGGACGAGGGAGAGGGCAGCCCTAAAGCACTGTCACCAGGGATCCACAGACACTGCTGATGCAAACAGGGCCCCTGGGGGATGCGTGGTGGGAGCCGGCTGGCGAGGTGTTCATGTGGCTGTGAAAGAAGGCAAGCAAAATGGATTTGGGGCATGGAAAAAAGCTGCAGCGCAGAGCACATCTATCCTGCTTGCAGCCAACACAGGAAGGAACACTGTGAAGAGGAATGACGGCAAGGGCAGGCACAGGCTGTCCCCCACCTCTGCTACCTCCATTACACTGGAAGGTACCTTTGCATGTTGGCATCACAGTAATGAGACAAAGCAGGGAAGTGCAGGCTGCGAGCCTAACCATGAAGGCTCCCACCTCCCTTCCAGAGCCAGGAGCAGTTTCCTTCCAGCTGAGCAGTGAGCCCCTCTGGAGCATCGCTGGGTTTCTTATGAGCCCTCCCCATCCCAGCTGCACCACTGGGGTTCCCCAGCTCCCCCCGAGACACAGCCCCCAGCTTGGGAGCCTCCTGCAGCCGCCAGGGGAATCTGGTTCCACTTCACTGGCAGCGAAACCAGCTCTGCTCCGCAGGGGCAGGCCCGGCTGATAATTAAATCCACCACCGAGATATTCACATTCTGCTCCCTTGCCAGTTAAGCAGACATAAAACATTTTATTATTCTGCTGATTTAGGAACCTGAATTTAAATATTAGAGTATTAAAGCGATACTTAATTAGTTGACTGAATGTTCTCCCTTTTATCAGTGTTGACAGATCTTAATTATAGCAGGGGCTGTGAAAGCCGATAGAGCAGCTGATGGCAGCAGCACCGCCAGGAACACTGACGTGTGCCAGAACGGCTCCTCTGTTCTCGCTCTCCCCCGTGCTCTGCTCTTCAGGCACACTCTGAAGTCCTTGGCAAAGGCAGACAAGGCCTCCGCCAAGCCCAAACACTCTGGCATTTACTCTCAAGGACATGAGAAACTGCTAACCCTTGAGACAGTCAAGATAATCCATAGGCCCAGACTTTCAAACAGGCCGAATGATGGGAAAGTATTTCTCCATTAATTATTTTCCTATCCACTAATCAAGCAGATGAGACTGCAGTGCAACAGGAGCATCAAGGTTCCTTATTCGCTTAAATTCTGCTTTCACATTTAGGCACGTGGGGACAGGCATCCCAATGAAACCCGAAGATTTCAGCTGCCATCAGCCATTGCCAGTTCCTCGGCTGGTGACAGCAGGGGCAGCTCTGAGGCCTGGCCGTACCGCTCAGATCAAGGCTCCCATCACCTCAGCCAATGTCAGCCTGTCCCTCTTGCCAACACAGAGCCGATGCTGGGCTCCAGGCCCCCAAGAAGTTCATGGATCAGGCAACGCAGGCAAGAGCACAAAGTTTGGCCAGACTCTCGTCCTGGCTCAGTCCACTTGCCCTAAACCCACCCTCAAACCTGGCCCAGAGAACAACATCCAGCTCTCATTTCCCTGTCTACTCCTTTTGAATTAGGAGATGTGTATCTCTGTTTAGATCCTGGCATCCCACAAGGGCAGTAGCAGAGAAACCCCACTGCCCTGGGTGTCCTCAGGGATTTCTCCAGGATTTCTCCTCATAAGACCACGCAAGCACCAAAGTGGATCTAAAGGATTCATGTAACACCAGTAGTTGGCTGTACCTGACACAACAAGGGGTGGGGTAAGAGGTTCCAAAAATGCCCCACAGCTCCAAGCATAACAAGTACTGCCCCTCAATCACGCAGGCAGAGATGGGAAAATCTCAGCATACTTCAGCCTTAATTTTCTAAGTTCGCTCCTCTGCAACTCACACAATAATAGTCTGCTTATATAACACTGTCTGCAGAAAAAAATGGTTACGAAGAACGTGGAGCAAACAAGGTAGAAGCAATGCGTTGGAGCCAAATGTTTAATCAACTGAAGTTACAGCCCTAAAATGGTCCCCAGACACCAGCAATAGAGCGTGGTTCTCAAAAGTGCTGAACGCTATGTTTCAGCTCGTGCTTCCCCACCCAGAATACTTACGGATTATTCAATTACTCAGATCCAATTTTATTCTGGGAAAAAATGTAGTAAAAATAGAGAATAAAATCAGTAATTTTCATCAGTTTGTGCATCCTGCCTTTAGCTCCTTCCTTTTAAGGCTGCAGACGGAGAGAAGTTTCAGTCCCTGTGGTACATTGATGCTTTCTAAGTTATTCCAGCCTGAATGATCTCAACCTCAGGAATGATGTGCACTGACACTGCCAGAGAGCAAGCAGTCGTGCACAGAAAAAATCCTTTGCTGTAGCAATTCAGGCACATTACAGGTTGTGACACCTTTTCTCCATGTGCCATCCATCACATGATTTCCACCACTGGAAACAAACCCTTTTTCTTCCCATTATTGAACGCGGGAAGAAATCACTTGGCGCTTGCTGTGCACAACACACTGGGCAGGCAGAGGGTTTTCCCATGGGGTAAAGGCTCCTCTCTGCTGTCCTGCATCACAGCTGTGTCACCCAGATCCATGCTCAGCCCTCTCTGGCGATGGCCAGAGCCCTGCAGGAGCTCAGTGGGGTGCAGCACTCACTCTGGGCCCCACAGCACTCACAGCAGTAGGGCCCCACAAACACCTACATCCTTTACCAAGGAGTTTATTTTACTCAGGCTGGCAAAGAGCCTATGCACAATTACTTTAAACAGCAACAACAATCTGGCCATTCTTGAGCTAGCCTCCCAGACCACATCCAGGAAAGCAGAGACTGGGAAAACTGGAAATTATCATTAGACAGGAAAAACAGGCAGAGTCCTTTGGGGGATGGGGGAAAGAAACCACCACAAAAACCTGTTTTCCATTTAGCATTCAGCCCTAATAGGAACACATTTTTCTGTTTCTCGTGCCACAAGGCCAACAAAGCAACAAGCATTGATTGCTCTTCAGTAACAGCTTTATAACAGCCCTATTGGGCTGTCAGTTTTGCAGAAGCAGATCAGACGTGATTTCTTGCTGCCTGTGATGGTGCTGGAAATCCAGCTTTTTTTCACCTTGCAGCATTTTCAGCACTTCTTCTGTTGGCTGGTATCCAAATAAACTAGAAAATAACAGATTAGAGGAGAAGGGAGACATTTACTCTGCTTCTACTAATTCTTCTCTAAAGTTCAAGCGGCAGGTTTGACTTGAAGCCAAATGGTTTTTCCAAACCAGGCCTCTCTCCATCAAGGAGGCAAAGCTGGCACTGCTGCTGCATTCAGACGCGGGCCAGGCTTGGAGAGCAGCACAGCACGGCACCACGTGCAGTGATTGCTGAGGGGATGTGCTGTCCCAAAGGCCTCCCCTAAACCCCGGTTGCTTTAGAAAACCCCGTGGCAGGGCGGGAGGGAAAGGTTTTGTTCTTGCTGAGGTTTTCTTCTCCCCTAGCACTGTCATGTCTGATTGCTCTGGCCTTTGTCACCGAACACGGAACCAGTTCATGAACTCCTGAGAGCAGGTGCTGGCTCCCTCCGGAGCTTTTCCACCCAGATGAGCCGCTCTACTGTGGAGCCGGCAGCTCTGCTGTGCGGCCATTGTCAGCAGCAGCAACAGCAGATGTCACCGGCAGGGTGACAACAGCCAGCGAGCTGACCACCGAGCCTGCTCCCAGCTCCTGGGGCACCCGCTGTGCCAAGCGATCCCAGCTCCTGCAGGCATCCCACGTGCTGATGTTAACCCAAAGAGCCTGCGGGACACAAAGGGATGCACAGAGCCAGAGCCTGGACCTGACTTACATCAGGCTTTTTTGGTTTGGAAGTTACTCTAGCTGGGAGAACTACCCAGCCTAAATCCCCCTGCCACTGGCTCACGCTGAATCAGTGGGGCCCTGCTGGCTCTCAGCCTTGCCTTTATAAACATGCTTAATGATCAGCAATAATGTCTTGGCGGCCTCACCCGCTTGCACTAGTGCCCATGTGCTAAGAGGGCATTTTGCCTGCTCGCAAACAAGCCAATCCCATTTAACAGGGCAGAGATTTAAGAGAGGCAGCCTGCTTGGTGCAGCTGGGTGCCTGCCTGCAATCCTCTCCCACAGCAACCCAGCTCCCCGCTGCTGCAAAGCCTCTCTGCTTAACAGAACTGCCTCTCTGCCTGAGAGGATCGAGCTCTTCTGGAGGTGTTCTGACGCTGGCTCGCATTCGTTCTTTCTGACAGGAGAGGAGATGCTTTGCTGCCTTCTCCTGCAACACTTAGGGATATGCAGTGAATGAATTTGTTTATTTGAGATTTGTGGGGCTAACTACCAATGTGGGTTCCACCCACCTGCCCAGCTGGTAAATCCAGCCACGCTTGGGTCCAGCCCACTGCGAGAAGTACTCCCTGCCTGGAACCTGGAGAACGCACAACAAGCTCAGGTGTTACTCAAGGACTTCCCTCGAGCAATTGAGCTTTGCACGGCTCCAAGGACGGCTGTTTTTCTCCAAGGCAGCCCAGCATGCAGCCATCCAAAGCAAAGCTGGCGTTTTGTACAAGAACACAGTTCAGAGGCTTGCCCACCAGGGGAGCTGCCCACAGTGGGAAGGGAGGAAGGCATGGTCTCAAAACTGAGGTAACAGCATGTCTGATAGGGCCTCTCTCACCACAGACCTCAGCAAGCTTTTCTCCCACCATCATCTTTTTTTTTCTGATGCTACAATATTACTGAATGAGTTGTAGCTTCTTCCTGGTGTAAGTTGCCTTTCTTTGGCCACCATCCAGTGTTTGCCCCACGAGTTCCCTTTCTGTCTCCAAGAAGCTGTCACAAATGGAGCCACAATAAACGTAATACACAGACCACAGCTTTCCAAAGAGCTGGCAGACACAGACTGCAACGATAAAAGATCAACGAGAATTTCAAGTGTTTTGAATGCCTGTTAGGCTGTGAGCTCCCTATCTTTGATCACCAGCCATGCACAGCATTTTTTTGTTGTTGTTATTTAATTTACATGTAGACAGTGGCCAAGAGGTTCAGGGTGCTGCAGTGATCTGGGCAGTGAAAACAAGAAGTGCTGCCCACAGAGTCCTTCTGTCAGCAGAGGTACAGGCAGAACAGGAAACGCAGAGCAGGCAGATCAGGACAGGTCCACAGATGAGCACACAGTAGGAGGGAGCATGGACTTAACATGCTCCACCGTGAACCATAGAAAGAGAATCCACAACGAACAAAACCTCTATGCTATCACACAAAAGAAACATGAAAGCCTCTTCCTCTGGATTTTCTTTCAACAGCAACCAACAGAAAAGGAGCTGCAGCCAATTTTCATGGCACTATACATTGTTTGTGACAAGGACTTCTCGGCAAGCACAAAGCGGGCCCAGTCCTTCTGCTGCAGTGCACCAGGCATGGTTGAATGCCAGCTCATGCAGAACTCCCCACTTTTGTGCCAGTCGAGGCTCTGACCCATTATTTTCCATCACAGCTGGCACTGGTCACACTGCTGCTGGCACTGCTCTAAGCAGGCTGCAAAATCTGTGGCGCTGATATTACAGGAGCTTGGTGTCAGCCGATGCAAACCAGTTTGCAGACTGCTGTAATACCATTTCAGCAAGCAGCACGATAAATCAATAGCTGCAAATTAAGTATTTTGTTTACACTCCACACAGCAAAGCTCTTCCTTGGATGCTAAGCTGGCATTAAAGAATGCTGCCCTTAGATTTCACCACATCCATCCTTGATTGTGCCTGGGCACTGAGCTGGTGGGCAGGCTGTGCTGCCCAGGGAGGTGTCAGGCAAGGGGACAGCCACCAGGGACTGCTCCCATCCTGCTCTGCTCTTGGCAATGAGCAGCATGCAAGTTGCCATTCCCAGGCTGGAGGACTCTCAGGATTCCCCACACCCTGCAGTTTCCCTGGGGAGGAAATAGGAAAGCACATAGCATCCTTGTGTCCGTGGCAGCATGACAGGTAGAAAAGGGGACAGGGAAAAGCTCCTGGCATATAGTCATTGCTTACTGTTGTTGCTGGGGCTGCAACAGACGGACTGCTTTCTCACCACCACCCCCAGCGTGGTGGGAAACAGCAGGGATGCTCTGCACATGAAAAGTGGAGGATGCACAGAATATGTCTCTACCCACCCTCCGCCTTCCTCGCAGAAATGTTTTCAGTCCCAGTTCAACACACAAGATAATACTGCTCTCCTTCTTTCCCACCCTCCTGGTGTGGAAATGACAAGTCCTTTATTGGCACTTTTTACAATTTCCCAGTGATGTGTATATGTCTCTCTTTTGGCACTTTACTGCAGAGGTGAGACTTCAACTCCTATAAAGCACAGGCACGAGTCAAACGAGTCCCTCTCCCCACATAAATGGTGCAGAACAAGCATGGCAGTAATTCACCCAGGCTTTGGGGGATTTTTTCCTCCCTCCCTCCCTCGCATCCGAGCCACCACTTCTGCCCTCCTCTCCAACACCCCAGTCCCACCCAGACCTCCTCTCTCAAGTGCCACTTGTGCTATCCATGGCCTTTGCAGACAGGAGCTGGATTAAGGACAAAGCATGCCAGGAGATTTGCTGCCGTTGTCCATCTAGCAGCCTATCTCTAAGTGCTGTAATCCCTGCTTCTGAGGCTTCAGTTGTGCAGAGACAGGTTTGAAAGGTCTTACATGACAGCTTCAACTCCACGTAGAGCTTTAGTAGCAGGCGGATCCCCATGGCTTCAGCCCAGCACCAGAGCTGTACACAGCTGTACTGCATTGACATAGTCAGTAACAGCCCCAAAAATGCACCGTATGGGCCTGCACAGAAAACAATTGAGGAAGAGGAATGAAAGAAAGCATGCCAAGCCAAAACGCCCCAGCAGCCCCCACAGCCGGGGCTACAGGCAGCAGATGAAATACACGTGCACACACAGTTGTATGTTATCACCACAATGTGTTGCTGCCTGGAGCAACAAATCTCACACGCTGGTGGAAGGACCAGCAGAGGCAGAAGCTTCCTGCCTTGCCAGAGGCAAGAGAGGCTGCACAAATTCCTAAGAGAATGCTGTGGACAATTGAAGTTATCATAGTACCAAGCCTAGCAATATCACCAGGAACTTGCTCTGCTTCCTTCCTCCAGAAGGAAGATGACTGAGGGAAATGGATGCCGCAGACAAAAGCCTCCCTGCCCCATCATTAATGCTCAGTGCTCACGCAAACCAGGCTGCTAGAGCTTTCCTAATCAACTGTGTATTCAGGCACTAATGCCTGGACAAGCAGCCTTGACAATATGAATTCATGTAATCTGCACATCTTCTGACCACTGGTCCAAACAGCATTACAGCATTTCTAAAAGCATTATGTTTATGCTTCTCTAGATACGGCCTGAGGATGATCTGAGGAGAGATACATGTTATTCCCCAAATCCCAGGCTGGGAATTCACAGGACTACAGCTAACGCACAGGCACGCAAGAGGAGAGAAAATGAGGAAGGCGAGTCTGATCACCCCTTGTTTCTTCTGACTGTCCATCCTGCATCTGCTCTCAGTGCACATTAGGTGGAAAGCCTGAAAAATTATTTTTTTTCTTCTTACCTCTGACCAAAAGTTGCTTGTTTCTTGGGGGACATGACCAAAATGCCATTTGCCACTAACTTGGCCACGCAGCCCTTCTCTGTACTCCAGAGATGGCTATATTTTAACAGCAGAGCGATCCTTGCACTTACTTGTAGTTAGCACAGTGGTTGTAGATCCTTTGGGACTGGGGACATTACATATGTGAATGACAGCAATATTTCAGAAGATGACAGTGATAGCTAATATAGACTGTTGAGCTCCCTGTGAAGAAGCATTATGAAGGCCATAAAGGCTGCAAAGGACTTTGCAATTGCTAACAATTTAATGGAGAAGATACTACAGTGATGGGCAACAGGCAGAAACTCGAGAAGAGATGACCCAGCTGAGACGCGAGGGAAATAGCACGTCCGCACTAAAGGAGCAGAGCTGAGAACTGAGCACAGGTACCTGCATGTCAATAACAAGATAAGATTTCCAAGGGAATTCATTCAATAACTTACAGTGAGAGATTTGTGGGTTGATGTTTTCTTGCGGTGGTGGTTTGAGGGCTTTTTTTTTTTTTTTTTAAAGCTTGAGGACTGTTGAAAATTGACTACTGTATAATTATTTGAGAACACATCTTTTCCACATTTCCAGCCAGCTCTGGCTCAGAGGAGGTGAGAAAGCTATATTTACTTTGGTTCAAGTGCTTTGACTCTCAGCAGAGCAAGTGTGAAACAAGTCTTCGAGCCTCCCGAAGGGAGTGCATGGACCGCACTGAACTCCTCGACCCCTCTGCAATCTCAGCCCTCAATTGCTCCTTGCACCCAGCCACGGCAGCAGAGCCACGCTGCTTCACGCTAGCTGAGAAAGTAGCTGGGAGCCTCTAAGCCTTTGCTCATATCTCAGATAATGCTTTCATTTTAGAGAGAGGTGGGTACAGGTACCCTGGGATGAATTCAACTGTAAATATTCAGAATGATTCATTGTTTGGCTTTTCTCTGCAATCTAAATAGTCGGAGCTGTCAAAATTGATCTGAGTTTTTACGGTACAATACTTTGGAGAGAGAACAAACCGTGGATTAAATTTGCTGTTGTGGCCCAAAATAGCTTTCAAATATCAACACAGGCAAGATACACATAAAAGAGACTATTTCCTTGTGAGACAAGGCGAGTCCTCACATCTCCATTTAACTGCCTTTCTCCCTGGAGGTGCACAGCAGAAAGCTGAATGCTTAAGCTGCCTCCCTTTCCCTTCCCCATCACTGGATGAACTGGGAGCCATGGGAAATCTCTTTTTCTCCTGAGGAGCCCCTGCTTGCACCACGTAAGTTGTCCTGCATGGAAGCACAGCTGGAAATAGCGAGCAGCCCTTGCTTTCTTATTATATTATTAATGCAGAGTTTCTCAGAAGATTTTTTTTGTTCAGCATATCTAAACACTCACTTATGTTCCTGCAAGCTATACCCTCTCTGCTCCCCAGTAATGAATAAAAAGGGATATGGATCATCTAGCTCAAAGTGCAGCAATGTTTGTGGGCTTTCACCCCCCCTTTGCAAGCACACAGGCCTCCTTACAGTGCTAGTGATGCCTTTCCTTCTGCTTCCAATAAAGGGCCCAACACTGCTTCCCTCTCCACTGCAGGGAAGCTGCAGTCAGAAGAGACTGATGGAAGGTGGCGATGAGAATCTGTAAGTGTTAGTAGCTTACAAAAATAAAACCTCATCTGATGATTTCCAGATGACCCAGAATTGTAAGTGGTGAATAACCCCAAAATTATTTTCTTCTGAATGTTGGGTAAATGTTGACCCTTCATGCATGTAGGGCAAATTGTCATACTCCTATGGAATGCGTCACTCATCTCAATGGTTTAATTCTGAGATACTGCACTTGACAAAATGCTGCCTTGCTGAGGCTGCGTGGATGGCACTGATGCATTGGCTCCCACCATCCTCCCCTGGGGTGGCCATTTCTCCATCAGGAGCCACTCCAAGCAGTTCCCCCTGGCTGCAAGTCTGCTAGAGGCAGCAGGCAGACAGGATGCATTTTGTCTCTGTGACAAGAAAGGGTCACAATTATGAAAGTAAACCACATTCAGAAAGAAAATGCTCTGAAATTAAAAAGGCATAAGAATACAGATTTTTCCATCTGAAAAAGAAATAAAATCCATGGGTGCTTGTCACTAGAGTTTTTTAAGGGTAAGCTATTGCTTGGGTGAGAGGCAGCCAGAAATACAGGCGGGGACTAGTTGTAATTCAAACATCCTACATCAGGCTACGAGCACAGAAACATTTCCAATTACACCAAGCACTAGAGGAAAAGATAACATTTTCTTTTGTTGGTTTCACCTTAAAAACAGAAGAAGGCAGTTTCTTGAAAGAAGGCCAGCTTTTGCAGGAGGCACGTTTCAGCATTTAATGCTAAAATTATCCAAGCGAGCCACTGTGAGGCGATATAATATTGCAAGAAAAAGCAGTGTTGGCAGGTGAAATTTTGTGGAACGGAAATTAAGAAATTCCTCATCTAAATATACCAACATGATCAGCTTGGTGATTGCAGGAAAGCAAAAGAGGACACAAGAGAAGGAAAAAGCCAAAGAGCTCTTACAGTTTTTACAACTATTTTTCCTCATGCAGCTTGGAAACGTCCCAGTAAAAGCTTCTTCTTTGTTCGAGGACACAATGCAAAAGTCAGCAGAGGTGAATTTTGACCTTTTAATTCAGAGACTAAGGTCGGTGTTGGAGTTGTAGGCTCCCCTGCATGACTTATGTACTTGGTCAAAACTGCGAGGCTGTAGGTCAGCAGAGCATGAAGCACAGCCACCGCCACCAAGGCACGGGGTCAGCCTGCACCTCCTGGCACCAGCTGGAAGATCAGCAGTAATTGTTTCAAGAAAAACATATAAAGCAGTTAATGCTCACTACAGACAAGGGATCTGAAATAAACTGGCTGTCACCCAACTATATTGAGATTTCCTGTTTGAAACTGCCCACGGTGAAAGAAATGGGGCTTGGTACAGCTCTGGAAAAGACCAAGCTATGACAATGCTCCATCTTTAGAATTACTGCCAGCAACCAGGTAACTTCTGACCAAAATAAATGTTGTAATAAGATGCTTATTGCACTTACATGGCCTTCATATCCACGTGACTAACTCGGTGCACCTCAGTTTCCCCTGCAGAGTACGAGCTGCAGCCTTTGCTTTGCCTGGTGGCTGAGACAGAGCATTTTCCTGTGTTTGCACCTTAGCACTGAAAGGTGCTACAGTGATACAGTGAATCAAGAATATTCAGCCTTGAGGCTACAGTGCTTGTGACTACAGACACATGGATGCTGTGCTACAAAGGAGTGTTTCTAAGGAAAAGCAGCACATTTACAGAAAAAAAGACCTCAAAGCAGGAGGAAGAAGCCACTTCCCAAAGTGCCAGGTTGCCCTCCAGAAGCCCTGCTGTGTCCCACTGGATTCCCAGCAGCGAACAGATAGTAATGCAGTGACTGCCTGCTCCTGGCAGGACCCAGGGCAGGCAAGCCAACAGCTGTCTGCTGTTCTGTAATTAAACAGATCTGACAACAAACAGCCTCCTTTTCCATTTAATTCCTGGGGATTGCTGTCTTTCTCTAGAAAACATCTCCACTCTGCATACTTTCTTCCATCTATTTACGTTTCCCTTCTCAACCGCTGGCTTCTGAGGGCTGCTAACTTCATGACACACCCCTAGAACTCAGACCTTCTGGCCAAAACAGGCTGCAAAGATGAGCCATGAGCAGCCAAGAACTGGGAGAAGAGGACCAAGTTTCACAGGGTTCTTCTGTGGAGCCAGTGGGGAGGAGTTGTAGGCACAGTGGCGTGGGTAAAGCTTGGATATAGAGCCTTACACTACTTAAATTTAAATCAAACAAGCCAAAAGACACAGAATTAGATTTATCAGTGGCTCACAACTACCTCATTATCAAACCAGGAGCCATATTCCCTCACCACACAATGCAGATGTACCTCCAGTTGAACAGGGACAAATTTGTCACTTTAGAAGACAATCTAAGAGGATCTCTAAATAATTTTTCCTGCACCAAGAACAAATTATTCCCAGCAGATCATCATCAGCGGGATCGTTATGGCTGTCCCACCAGCAGATCTCCCAAGTGGTGCCACTCCTGCACTTTGTAACCGAGGCTGACTGGAGCCAGGTTGAGCTTCTGTTGGATTTGTTATTGCACTGAAGGCAGATGGATGGTAAGTGTGACTAATCCCTGATCCCCATCTAAGAGGCTTTTCTGGAGCAGAAACATGAAATTACCATTCCCCAGGCTACTTCTGCACAGTCCCCATTTACTTCTGTCAGCTGGTGGCACGGGAAAGAAAATCTTGTCTCTGCTGCCAGAAGCAAGAGACCAAGGGCAAGATTTTCTGAAAGCAATCTGTAACTTTTAGGTTCACTGTTTTTGCTTCAGTCCTCCCAGCACTCTGTACACCTTTCCGACATGAAGAAACAGCTTGAAGTGTCATGAGCTAAGCGAGCAGTTGGAATGGGCCTGCACATCACTGCCCAAGCTGCAAGCAGATAGCCCTGTGCACAGCAAGGCCATTAAGGACAGACATTCCCTTTGGAGTAAAAGCTGGCACTTCAGCACCAGGTAACACTTCCCCTGCAGAGAGATGAAAACGTACGAGGAGAGGAGAAGGAAAAACAAGATAAGAAGAGAGAGAAAGAAAAATAGATGGAGCCTGCCAGTGTTACAAGATGTGCTGACAAGTGCTTTACAATGAATGAGCAGTTATTTTCTCTCTCTGCTTGAGAGAGGACGTGTCATCACAGCCTCTGGTCTAAGAACTTGACTGCTGTATCCAGTAGGCCACTAAGTGCCTGTTCAGTTTCCCCCAGTTACATGGCCTCTGTAATTAGCTGCTGGTATTTCACCATAGAGATAGAGCCCCACCTCAGACCCCCCCTAGAAGGAGACCCCAGTGTTACAGCAAGGTGCTGCTCCTCCCAGGACTGGCCTCAGAGCTGGAGCAGTCAGAAGAGCTTGTTTGCAAACAACTCACCAGAGACCATGTAAGAGTTATTCAAAGAGGCTGTGCAAAGGCCAGGGCTGAGAACAGAAGCCTTTGTGGTACAAAGCCGTGACTACACTAACGTATATTAACCTATGGCACAAAAACCCTTTGAGCAGCATGAAGAAATCATTAAGCAGAAACCATCAAAACCAAAAACCTCGTCTGCAGAGCAGGAAAGGAATGGGGGCAAACGTGTGCTGCTTTCTGAATGTCTGGCTGAGGAGGAAACGTTTGGAAAAAAAAAGCCAAGAACCCAAAGAATCCATTAATTTCAGCATCACCATAACGCATGGCTAGTGGGGAAGGCCTAACCACACTGTAATCGTGGCCTCTAACCCAAGCACAGGCCTGCTTTGCTGATGTGTGTTCCTGGAGAGGATACACAGCACATCTTTTCAGACCAGAATGCGTTCATATCTCAGCATCTTGAAGTAATTGAGAGTCCTCAGAGCCAAATGCAGAAGAGGCTTAGCAGCTGTAAGGCAGTAGCACTTTGCTCCCATGCTGTGCGAACATCTGAAGACCTCAAAGCTCTTCAAAAGCATCACAAAGTCATGAGGACCTCGCTGGAGATGTTATTAAGCTCATTTAGCTTGTGGGTAGACTGAGGCCCAGACATAAATCATTCTTCCACTCAAACTGATGAGCTCTGAACAGCAGATATGGGGAAGAGCTCAAGATGATCTAACCTTATTTTCCTTACTTATCCCAAACAGTTTCCCACTCCACTGGTAAGAAAAGGGGACATATCATAAAAACTTTCCCCCTCATTGTCCTATTCATTCTTCACCCTCCTATCTGCTTTGAGACAGCAATACAACCCTTACCTGCCAACCTTCACCCCTGTGCTGCTCACACAATCCCAGCTGCAAATAGAAAGCTCTACTCTCAGTCCATAATAGCAGTGGGCAGAAAACAAGCTGGTGGCATAACAACAGGTTTTGATAAGTAAGAATGCTTGTCACACACCAAATGCTTGGGCAGCAAGGTGAGAAGCATAGAAATAAAGAAAAAATTGAGCCACATTCCATCTGTCACATTAAGGACATTGATCAATATAAGTGCTATATTGAGCGGTGTAATAGCATTGTTAAAGATCATTGCTGCTTCTTTAGCTAACAAGTCAGCTTCTGAAAGATCAGTTTTAAATGGCAGCTTGGAAGATACACAAACACTGGCTGAGATCACCAGCAGGTGTAAACTGATGTGGTTCCACAGATGTTGGATTCAAAAGTCCTCTTTGGACCTGAGCATGTAGTATCATAGTGGTAAATAATACTTCTGAAAAGTAGGCATGGGGGAGAGGTCAGCCCAGAATAATTGTTCTATTTTAACCCCACAAGCCCTGAACAAGGCTCAAAAGAAGCTTTTCCATCTACCAAAGCAGGAAGCTTCTTCAGCACAGAGCAGAGAGGTTTTTTGTTTTTTTTTTTTGTTTGTTTGTTTTTTCTTTTTTTTTTAGCAGGGCCTAATTCTTTATACCAAACCACAAATAAGTGGAGAGAAAGAGCAAGCCTGCCATCTTTCATATCAGTGTAATGCCCTAACTGCTGCAGACCTGTCTCCAGGCTGCCCTGCAGCTGGTGCCACTGGGCACATGGGAGCAGATGAGCTCCCCTCAGCTCCCTGCTGGCATCGTCTGCTGCGCTGCCCTCCAGATGCCTGGCAATCAGTGACTTCCCCAGCCATACATTGCACGGGGCTCAAAATGAAGTCTCCTGCCTCCACTCCTGGTTTATTAACCCCATGAGGCATTAGGGGGCCTTTCAGAAGCTGAATGACAGATAAAGAGAAAGTTAATATTAAGTGGAAGTGGCTCCCAGACAGACAAGCTTCACTCCCCAGCTACTCGCACTAAGGTACTTCTGGTTATATCTTTGAAATATTTGTTCCAGCTGCCACTCTGCTGCCTCCCTGCCTCACATCCTCACCAGCTCCACAACAGAAATGCACTCAGTTAGCAGCAGCCGATGGTTCTCGAGGAGCCTTAGCACAATTGTGAGGCAACAAGCAGCAATGTAAAGCACCTGTCTGACTTCAGAACGGTAATTTAGGTGCATTTGTGCCTTGTCAACTCTTGGCTCCGTGGTCCAACACCTCTGAACACCTTCTAAAGTGCTTTTGGGCTCTCCGAGAAGCCTCCTGTCCCTGGCTTTTGGGAGGAAGAACAGCAGCCGCTTCAAAGGCAGCACAGGTATGCAACAAAGCTGCTCCTTCAGCTGGCTTGCTGGGTATACAGCAGCATCTGGTGCCAGTTGTGCTTCCTCCAGCTGCAGCCTCCAGGCAGAGGGAAGCAGAAACCCAAAGCAGGGCTCCTCCACCGCCTTCACATCACAGCCCTGTTGGCATGACGATGAAAAGGGACACCACAGTGAGCCTGTACTGCTAATAAGCTGCAAGGTCTGAGCATTTCTTCACCTTGCTGCCCCTGCCTAGTGAGCAGCATCACACTAATCTGCTTATATCACCTCGCCTCCGCCTCAAGTTTCCTGCCAACAACAACAAAACTGATCCTGTACATTAGGTACGCCTCTGATCGCAATCACCGAAACCTGTGTTACATCCCGCTCCCTGGAGACAGTGCCTGTGCTCAGAGAAGAAAGGCTGCTGTGCTTTCCAATTCCATGCCCCAATCTCTTTAGACAGATTTCACAGTAATTGTAAGGTTGAGCCACCGGATTGTGCGCAGCGCCTTCGTTTCAGTGTTTATCCGAGGTGCTGCATATTTCCAGCTGGGATCTGTCAGCGATTATTTCCATACCCTTCACTTCACCCTTGTAGGCAACCATGTATCAAGGAGTGAGCAGTAATTAAAAGAATTGGGGTCTATTTAATTACCTTCTGACACGATAGTGCAACCACTGCCTTCAGAGCAGCGTGGCTTCCCAGCAAACCAAATCTAATGGCATCAGCCTAGGATGTGCCACATTAACATAGCTTGTCTCCACATGCCAGGAAAAAAAAAGGAAAAGAAAAAAATGAAAACAAGAAAGCAGGAAGTTTCTAGTTTCCAGCTCAGAAGGAAACATACTGATTTCAGATGGACAAGCCAATGGAACGTGAAAAGGGAAACTCTGAGCATGGCCTTTACGCAGCAGAAGCTGTTGGTCCTGGAAACAGGCTGCAGTTACAGCAGAGGAAGCAGGGGGTGCCCAAAAGCCACCCACACGAGCTAAAAAGATTTGGTTTCATAAAGACTCATTGGTAACTCTTTCCTCAAGCAGAGGAAACCTTTGATCCCACACAACTTTCCCACTGCTTCTTTGTGGTCTGTTTCTAAGCAGCAACCAGCAGCCTGGGAAAGCAATGGGGAGAGAAACCAGAGCCTGTACTCTGGATCCCATGGGCTTGGTCTAGTTTTCATGTGCTTTTGTTCTTCTGAAGGTCATAGTCCTACTATGCCCAAACCCAAATCCTCCTGCTTTTACCTCCAAGCTGCAGGGAGGGAGGGAGCTGTCTCCTCTCTGCCTCGCAGCCTGTGGTCTCTACCCTCTGCTGAACAAGCCAGCTTTCAACAGCTCTTCTTCCCCAGCAAGCCTCTGAGCTGTACCCTTGATCCTTTCACATACATTCTGCCCTAGGGAAAGACATAATTGTCTTTGAAGACCTTTGGAAACTAAGGAAGCCCAAGTGATGGCTCCAACACCTGCGGATCAGGACCACTGCGGTAGGTTCAGGTTCTTTTAGTGCTGCGTTCGGGGATGCTGGCTCCCCACACCAATCCGTTACGAACTTGCGGTGAAAAGACAGGATGTAGAACCCACAAACTGTTCCTTTGTAGAAAGAAAATGAAAACCAAGTAGAAAAGTCTAACCGCACGCTCTTCAGCTCATCAAGAGACAACCAGAACAAAAACCAGTAAGGATGATCCTTGGAGATTGGCAGCAGAGCCAGCACCTCCAGCCCAATGTGCACTTCTTCCAGAAGGACCTGCAGCTGCACACCACCTCTGGAAATAACGTGCTTTTCATTTTGTAAGTCACCCAGAAACTCACAAAACCAGGCCAGGTTTGCTTGAGAGAGAAATGCTCTCATTGCCTTCTAGAAGCAGGAAGAATTATCAGTCCATCCTAGAAACTGTCAGGATACTGAGAGAAATTTTTAATGAGTGAAGCTATGATCATGTTGTGCTTCATCAAGTTAACGTCCATGAGTAAGGGCTGATGGGTTCAAGAGGACTTATACAAAATACCAACATAACCACAACTTAATTTTCCATCTACTTTGCTGTGAGAGATTGTGTCCCCTCTTTCAATAACTTCACTGTGTTTATTTTTCCCTCTCTTTATCTGTCTTACTCTGAGCTCTAGAAAAGTTGGAAGAAAAAAACCCAGAAAATTAGGTATTATTACAGGTAACACAACCTCTCTGAAGCCATCACATAAAACCACCACTGTTACCTGCAGGCTGAGGAACAAGACACTCAGTTAAACTGTGTGTTTTCTTGGTACAAATAGGCAATATCCTCTCTTCCCACTTCCCAGCCAACTCTACTGTCACCAGCTCCTCCTGCTCGTTTTGGAGAGGGAGATGTGGGGAAGCATCAGGAGCACCAGGCAAGAGCTAGCTGGTTTCAGCTCTCAGGGCCCGGCTACCAAGAGTCTACCAAGAACCCAGAGACAGGTCAATGCCCACATGGACCAAGGAGAGGACACCCAATAAGTTCCATTCTTTTGACAAAGCTTCCTTCCCCTGCCAAGGCAGTCCTCTTTTTGTTACTCAGACAAACCAGACCTCAGGCACCACCTGGATGTTCAACTGATGGAGCATAAAAGGGATGAGTCAGCAAAGTCACCCCAAATTTGAGAATAGAGAGCAGCATTTGCAAAGACAAGCAGTGCTCAGGACAGAGCTCGGCTTTTCAGGCTCATTTAACTTAAACCCTTAGGCTCAATTCAAACAACCTGCACAAACATAAAAGCTCTCAAGGTTGTGACCTTCCTCCCTTTCATACTGCATTGCCAAGTTTCACTTCCCTGATACCTTGTGCCCATACTGAGTGGGGTGAAAAATCTGCACCCAAAAACCATTCACTGAATTCTGCCCTGCTTTTTGTTTTTTCCCCTGTTTGTTTTTCCTAGCCAAATACGGGGGAAGATGAGGTCTTTCTCCTCCTGTTCTCAGCTGTTCCGGCTGGGCTGGGATGGAGGAAAGAACATCACATGTCTGCTCTGCAAATGGCAGGTTCACTCAGAGCCCAGGGAAAATATTCACATTTATGACTTGAAATACATTCACTGGAAAAGTCCTCCAAGCTTTGTTTAAAATTCATTGTTTCTTGTAAACTCATTCACTAGAATATTAATAGAAGGAAAACATATAAAAGGAAGAAATGCAGCTGACAGGAATTTGGTTAAAAATTCAAACCAGTGTTCACAGGACTTTTCAATCTCCCATCTCTGGGTTGCATAATTTCCGATGTGCAGGCCCTGAAACAGGCCTGAATGCTAATGCTATTCTGAAAAGAAAAGGCATGATGAATGTTTTGGCAGATTCTTGATTTTCTTTTTAGCTACCTGGGAAGTTCTGATTGAAAATACAAGAGACATCATAAAAAAAAAAAGGAAAGGAGATGAAGAATATCATTCTGAGCTAGAAGTAGAAGTTGGTGGGGAAGGCAGGAGGAAAAAATGGCTGAGAGAGTTATTAATGAGGAATTAGCCCATACATACACAGATCAGCCATACCACACCAAACATTAGCAAAGCCACACTGAATTAACACCCAAAGACTCCACCAGGCACAGGCTATTTCATAGCCAGAACTCCCCTTGCCACAGGCTCAATGCGTGGCAGCTCTGCAAGTACTAGAAGACTTGGCCTCGCAGATGGCATCTGCAATGCAGCCACCCCGTTCCTCTCCAGCTGTAATTGAGAAAATCACCAGCAATCAGAGGAAGTCAGCTGCTCTGAGCCCCTAATGAAACAGGGCTGGAACAGCTGTGCTGCAGCTTTTTACAATCATCCTTCCTCCATCTCTCTAACTAATAACACTTTCATGAAGAGTAAACCTTGCTGCACCTGAAATCCTTTAAACAAGAAGGGATGCCCTGCTTCTGCCTCATCAGTAGCAATGAGAGAACAGCACCAGGGTAAGCCACCTCACTGGATCCACTCAGTCACTGCCATGGATGTCAAACTATCACCTGCAGAAGGGGCCAAGGTGTCAGCTGACAGCACCAGTGCAAAGGAAAATCTCACACAATTAGGAAGAAAGAAGGAGCATTTGAAGGGAGCGAGGTGGGCACAGCAGAGTCCCAGCACTCTATATGCAGCGTTTAGAAACAGCAGCTCAAAATTCCCTTTGGCCTGGCATCACAGCATGCCAGCGAGGTGAGAAGCACCTGCAGACACCCTGCCCTGCACAGCAGTCTGCCAGCACCAAGCATGCTCCCCTGCAGCTGGAGCACGAGCTGCCACCGTGCTGCCCCTGTGAGCTGAGCACAGGCAGAAGGATGGCCCTGGGCACGTCTGCAGCAGCACAGCCGAGTCTGTATAAATCACAGAGCCATTATCAGGGGTAAAATTAGCTCCTGTTACTGACAGCATCTATCACTCATCCCTACTCTAATCTATACCAGGGGAAGGATTTACAAGCAACAACGATGAAAGAGAAGAGGGGAAAAAAAATCAAAGCGATACAGTGGGGAGAAAAAAAATAATCAAAGCAAAGATAACAAAAGCATTTGCAAGGCTACAAGAAACAAACTACATTATATTACGGGGACCAAGGGATCCTTATCATGGCCAGATAAGATTTTCATTCAACACGTTGAGAATTTTTTTAAAACAGCTGAAGAAGATTCAAATTCATTGCCAGGCACCTCCAGCTCTGTTAAGGATTCCTTGTAGCCACGCATCATCATAGCAGCTTGGCTCAATAAAAGTCCTGAGGAAGCATGCAATGAGAAAGGCATCAAAGGGAAAGAGATATTGTAGGAAATTGTCTGAACAGGTACTAGGATTAAAGGTGGGAAAAGATAAAGCTCATATTTTATATCAACATTATCCTGTAAAAGGTTTATTAACCCTTTATAAAGGGTTTATTAAAAAAAAAAAAGATCAATAATCAGCTGTGATGAGCCTAACCCACAGATCAGTGTATAGCAGAACATTATATAGCACATATTAGTAAGTGAGTACATAATGTAGAAATTGAGCCCTTATGGAAGTGATTCTTAAAATGAAACATGACCAGGAGAAGGAAGCAAACCACTAACAGTACTGTTTGTTAGCACTTTAAGTTGTACACGAGAAGGGAAAAAAAAAAAGCAGTGAAAAGCCTGCCCTGTCTTCAGAAGTTTCCTGCAGGCATGTCTCCTAGGAGGTTTCTCGAGCATTATTACCCACAGCCAATGCCACCCACTCCCAAACTCCCATTGGGCTGGGAACACCTGTAGGATGCAGGCTGACAGCTGGGAGGGAGACAGCCCAGTGTTCCCAAGAATACCTGCTGGAGATGCTGCCATGTAGGGTCCCACCAAACAGAATATGAGGTTGGTGCTCTTGTGCAAGTTGGAGGGTCTCATACCACCAACCACTAACTCAGATTAATTCCTCTTTGCCCTCCCACCAACGAAATCCCCACATCTCTCCCTCCTCTCAAAGGCATCAACATCGCTCTCAAAACACCACTGCAATGAGCATGAGGAAATTGCCTATTTGCTAAGAGAAACTATATGGATGAGAAACTATATGGATGCATATGTGCTTTGGGAAGGCTCATTTGCATTTCTGGGCCTCAGAGTGCCCCTAATACAATTTACAGTGGGTTGTGAAGATTGCCATCCCAGTTAATCAAATATAATAAATAGCTCTGGCTGAGCAGATGACTCTCCTACAGCACTGTGGTTATCAGAGGGATCGGTCTTAATTTGAGACTCCATTCATCAGCCCCACTAACAGGATTGCACAGAGAGGGATATTTGACAGAAGTGTTTTCGAAATTCCTAAATGGAGAGTGTGCATTGATGGCGACAAGATGGATGTTCCCATTACAGTGACTGTACGGGATGCCTCACCGCCCCCCCTTCCCACCCTGTAATGAACACATGACATTGCAGCGTGTATCATTGCCACGGGTTCCTTCTTACGTTTACTTAAAGAAGGAAAATGAATTCAGCATACAAGGGACAAAGGGCGGCAGGGTGCAGCAGTTTGTGCTCGTGGCTGCACTGTACACACAGCTCTGAATTTTTACACAGAGAAAAAGATGATTATAGGAGAGCTCAGAGGAACGTGTACCTGCACAGGGAGTCAGCCAGGAGCTGCTACGGCACCCAAAAGCCCCTGCTGAGGGATTGTTAGGGACCAAAGGACAGAAAGGACCTAGTGATGCATCCGTCCACGTGCCCTGCAGCAGAAGTGTCAAAACCCCATTCTCCAGACCATTGTCTATCACTTTAAAACCAGTCTGGCTGGTGAGAAACCCTACTGCTGGCCCCAGGATTCTTCCCACCTCACCCTTCCATCTCTTCATCTGGAGCTGGTTCCCTTTGGCAGGAACAAAGCAGATGGGAGACGCTGGAAAAGGCTTCTCAGTTCCTGTCTGGTTGTTCCAGGAAAAGCCTTCAATAGCCACAGGACCTAGAGCTTTTGTCCCGATGTGGGAAATAATTATCACTGTGAACCTCCCCCAGCGACAGCCCCATGCCCATGGAACAGAGAGGAGCCGGGAGAGGACAGCAAGGAAGGAGGAAAAAAAAAAAAAGATAAGAAATAGGGAAGCTCATTCTGCAAGCCAACAACAGTCTGGCATTTCCAAGTTAAATACAAACGAAGCCTCTGTCCGCATGCTTCATTGTAACACTGTTGCTCTAAATCCCCTTTTATCTCTTTAATTATGCATGAAAAAACCACGCGACCTCCCTGCTCGTATGCTCAGCCGAGCAGCAGCTCACAGTGCAGCAGGCTCATTATACAGCTTTAGCGGGGCTGAGTACTCTGAATTATTTAAATCTCCATTAAGCCTTCACCATGGCACATCTATGTGATAAACGGATCAGGTGCTGCTGGATTTCTCCCCTGGCCAATGCGCTCTCCCTTTGCCTTCCCCCGCTTCTTTCCTCCTCCTGCACAACTCAGTAGGGAAGGGAGATAATTGCCAAGAGGAAAGGAGTTTGCACTCGTGCTATCAAGTGTTTCCTTGTCGTTTAAAAAAGGCCAACTGAGCCAAGTAATAAAGACACTTAATCAGGATTAGCGCTAGAGGGCATGGTAAGGTGGTCAATGCGTAACTTGTTTAATAGCCATTTTATTGTTTAAATTAAACTTAAATCATTATGTTTTATTTAAGTAGCATGAATGTCCCATCCCTGCAGCACCACTGCAGGAGTATGTAGAGGAAACTGGACATTTTCAGAAACAGAATGGTTGTGTGATGATGGGGCTCAGCACACCCAGCGGGGGAGGTGGGGGGTTTTGTCCTCCCGTTCCCTTTCTGTATGCTTGCTGTTCTACAGGACAACGAGGGTCCAAGGAGAAGCTGGGAAGCACTCTTCACTGAAAAATCTGAGCAGTCAAAGCATGAGGGATTGTGCAACAGGCTTCTGGCTCCAGGGAAAAGAAAGGAAAAAAAGAAATAAAGGGGAAGCACAACAATCTCTGCAGCTTCCTTAAAGCAGGAGTGGTCATCCAGACATCAAGGAGAGCCTCTTAATCCCTGTGAAACAAAGGGCAAGAACAGCTGCCCTTAAAGTTTCCTGCTGCCACAAAACTGTCTGAGCAGGAAAGAGTGAGAGAGGAAGACCATCTCCATACTGCTGTTCCAAACACCACTTCAAACACAGGCGGGCTCCCTGCAGAACATACCAAGCAGCATCCCCAGGCAGACTCCAAGGGCTGCAGCAGGAAAAGCTCAAGTTAACATTGTTTTCCTTGGTTTCTTGCTGCCAAGGACCAAGAGGCAAAGGTGATATCAAGTGTAGACATCCAGCAGCCACAAGTTTGTAAAAAGTAGAAACAGAAGACTCAAATAGAAACACTGTAAGAATGTTTTGGGGTTTGGAGGAAAAGTCCTTTTCAATGGAGAACACTGACAGCCCCTAACACACCTCTTTGCCCATCTCAGTGCTGAGAAAGAGGAATAACATCACAGTCCTTCCATCACATCCATCACTGAGGCCAGGGTAGGCTGAAGTAGTTTGGTCATCACCAACCTCTGTATCCCTGGGTGCTCAGCACTACGATAAGCACATGGAGCTCGCAGCGAGCTGAGCAGCACCTATGCACAGTCACAAGCAGCAGGCATGTGTCACCTATGGCCAAACATCCATAAAAACACAGCGCAGTGAAACAAACCTTCAGATCAGTCCACAACAGCGAGGTTGGTCAGGGAAGCAGCAACCCAAAAGTACAACCATTATCACAAATTCACAGCTCCCTGCTCCTCAAGAAAAGCAAACGGGATGCAGCTCCTACTTGACCACAAGTTTTCTGAGTGAGAGCAATCAGCTCCCAAGGTTTCCACAGGCTTTGGCTCCTCATCTGCACAATGATGATAAGAGTCCATCAGCCCTCATGGCTGTGGTGAGACCGGAGCATCACGGTGGGCACTGGGAGGTGCAGATAAATCACAGGCTCCACCCCCACCTCAGGAAGCACCCGAGCAGGGCAGGAAGCAGGTGGAGATGAGAAGGTGCTTTCTGAAATAAATAACAGCACAACTGGAAAATGTGCTGAGAAGGAAAGAAAATGCTTTTGGCGTTAAAAATAACCTTTGTGGGGGAAAAAAAAAAAGCCTTTCATTTTAAAAGTTTCTCTCCATATTTACTTGAGATAAATGGAGACAGCTCAGTGGCAACATTTTCTTAAGACTTGAGAAATAGATGGCAGGACTCTGGAGATAGGTTTCTCTCATATATCATTTCCTTCCCCTCCCAGTCTCTGGGGGACGCGTGCTGCTGTGAGATCTCTTACTAAGATTTACAGGGCAGTCACGCTGTCAGTGATGCAAAGGCAGCCTTGCAGCCATGGAGCTGCTCTCAGGCCCGCACCACGCTGCAGAGGCAGCAGTTAACCTTGGGTTTAAGCCACGGCTTCCAGCTGAACAGACAGTGGAGACAAAGAAGCTCAAGCCACTGCGCTGGGGCTGCCCACACTCACCCTGCCTCAGTTTACCTCACCCGTGCCAGCTCCCAGCTGTGTTTGTAAAAACTGCATGAGTCAGCCATGAGTCAGAGTCCTAAGCGTAAGGAACTGGCTTTACATTCAGGCTGTGTTTTGAAGAGGAAGATGGAAATTTCTTGTAGGCAGAAACTCCAGTTGTCAACTCTAGGTGCTGAAACCTTCTTTAAAGGAGTATGAGATTGTGAGTAAATACATAACATACTATGGGCATGAATAATCTGGGTTTAAACATTAAGCGTCCCTTGTGCAGGCAGCTTTCAGACTAACCTAACCACACCAACCCAGCTTTTCCAGGAGGAAATAACACGAGCATTGCCTCCTATTAACGATTAAGCCAGGACAATAATAACTAAGGCAAGAGGGGACCTCAGGGCTTCACTAAGTGTCCCCAGCCCCAGCAGCTGCCCTGACCAGATCTGGGGCCTCTACCAAGGAGGGGGGGACGCTGCGGTCCCAGCCCTGGCATCCCATGGCCAGCTACATAGGAGAGCCATGAGTCAGATACCCAGAGAACCTCCAGTATTAAAAGAAAGCCACTATCAGTTTCTAATGCAATTAACAGCCCCCTGCCAAGAGAGCCAATAAGAGCACTTCATCAGACCATTATAACCCTGGAGGGTATAGAGACGCTGCCACGGTAACTCCTTTAATTGCCCTTAATGTTTCATTAAACACAATTACATTTAAACCTAAACTGTGCCATTTGTTGTGGTTTTAATTAGACAAAGGGCAAGATAAAAGGATTGGATTAACCCTCTTCTCTCCCCTGTACCGGGTGCTGGCCGCAGTTGGAAACTGGGTCTGTAGGAACGAAAAGCAAGGAAAGCAAAAGGATGGAAGCACACCCACGGACACTGGGAAGGCAATCCCAGCAGCCAGGAGGGCAGGAGAGGCTTCATCGAGGCTCACAGCTCAGCACCAGTGCTGCCACTCCAGCCCCTGCGAGGGGAAAGGCATGCAAATGCACGTATTTTAACCTAATGAAAAGGAAAACTCTTTTTCTTTCACAATATTAATTCAGTATCTACTTAAATAATGCTTCTGATTAGGTCTAAGACTTTAATGCTGAAACTGCATTTGCTTGATGTTGCGGATAGCTATGGCAAAGCAGGCTGTCTCCTCCATCTTTTCCCAGCTTTCAGCGACTTAGTGGAAAAAGAAAAGCAGGTTTAGCTGCAGTGCTACACACTCAAATCAGAATAAACTGCTAAAATGCTGTTCTCTTCAGAGATTTATGATACAATTAACATTTTTTGTCGGTTTCTAATGACTTCTTTCTTCCTTTCTGAAGCTGACAAGAGAGTAGCAATAGCCACAGGGTATAATCAGACTGTCTGCAAGGTGGAAGGGAAATGAAGCAGAGCAGAAAGGGGCCCTCTGAAGCAGGCAGGTATCACTATTATCTCTTTGTGGGAGCACGAGCACCATTGGAGGGCACTCAGGCACCACTGGAACAAGAGCAGCACAAGAACTTGAATAGAGCAGAAGAGAAGATGAAAGGAATGAAACAGGCGCTCGGTGACAGATCTGAATAGAATCCTTTATGCCACAAGACTTGCTGAGATTTAGCTATCACTTGACAAGTGCCAAAACTCCACAAGTCTGATCCAAAGACTACATATGTCAACAGGAAGTCTCCCATTAGCTTCAGTGAAACTGAGCCCAAGCCAAGGTGTAATAGATCATGCATCACTGTTACAGGGAAATAAGTGAAATCCATCTTACAATTCCTGCTACTAATTTTCAGCAATTTTTCACAATATATCTCATCTTCACAGTGTCTGCTCACACAATAAATCAGTGCTTTCGCAGAGCCAAGAATAAAATGAGGGGATGGGGTAGGTGAAAAACGCAGGGAAAGGAAAAATTTGTGCCATTGCTAAGATGACAGCAATTGCAGCAAGAACAGGCTCCTTTTTGGTCCGCTGACACTGCGGAACAAGGCAATGGAAATGAAGAGAGAAGAGGCTTCAACCCAGGTGTTCAGGATCCCGGTGGAGACAAGATAAATGTTCAAGTCCTCCTCCTACCTCTGCAGACTGGAACCTGCATTTCCCAGGAGAAGAACGTGCCTACAGTTCAGACAGACTGAAATCATTCCTGGGGTTAGTGCTCCAGCATGCATGAAAGTGCTGGCACCGGATGGGACCCCTGTGACCTCTCCTCAACAGTCCAGAGCACTGAACTTCATCATTCTTGACATCTCCCATTCCCAACTCCTTGACTCAATAAATATGCTAAAAACATCATGGAAAAGTAAAACAGGAGAAAGTGATGTACATCCCAGGGGGAAGTACAGGTTTGCATTCCCTCACGCTGAACCAATGGAGTAGGAGCAGTTCTTTCACAAAGAAACACACACAAAAAAATCTGCTCCTTGTTCTTCTACCACATGAGAGAACAAAGGGTACATCTACAGATAAGACAGAAATAAAATCCATTTTTCCTAAGATCCAGAACAGACTTTTAGCAATCAGCCCACTCTTACAATAGAGTAAGTTTAACACCACTCACCTCTCTCAGTTTGCCAAAGTAATTCTCACTTCTTTATTCTCTTCTGCAGGTACCTGAAGTGTTTCATCGTCTGTTCTGTGCATACCAGGGGACTGTGAAATTAGCATCTGCACTTCATTCTGACGATTTCCTAGGGCACTTTTAATTTTATAATTATAACATCTGCCTATCATTTATTCCCTGAGAGAATAATCTCTTCTCTGCATTTATCCTGTGCAGAAATACTCAACACTGGCAACCGTATATAATGGACATCTTCAATAACACATGAAATATGCACATAGCTCTTTATATAGAGCCACAAAGCAAGAAAGCTGGTGAAGGAACTAAGGAGTGGAAGGGACATGCATGTATGGCTGCAACCACTAGGACAACCTGTCCCACCTTTAAGTGGTAGAAGAAGGTTTACAGGGAACAAGCCAGGGAAAGCAGTGCTACCAGAAGCAAAAGAGATCAGAGCAACCTGGAGAAGAAGCAGCTGGACTTTCACTCTAGGCTGCTGACTGTTGGGCAGAGCAGTGGGGAGTGCTATGGGGCAGGAAGACCAAAGCAGTCTTCAAAGACAGCAGAGCAGCTTGTGAGCTGGCAACTAGACATGCACGACAGAGCTAATAGGGTTCACAAGGGAAACAATCTGAATGTGTCCTTTTCAATTATTCCATCATTCTTTTAATTTTCTGTTTGCCCAGAGATAAAGCTGGAAGTGGTCCAATTAGAGCATCACTGCTTCCTCACCTTTCTGCCATCTCTGGGGCAGCTGTTTCCCTCTCTGCTGAGGTACAGAGAAAGGAACATCTCCGACCAACACCACGGCCAAGGCAGGTTGACTTTGGCGTGATACTGTTGCTCAACAGGCAAAACTGAGGAGTGGGGGACTCATCTATCAGTGCTGGCTGCCTGTGGTAAAGCTGCACTCATTGCTGCATGTACATCTGCCTCCAGGACTGAGGGGTCACCCTTGGGTTTGAGCTTCGGGGAGGAAGAGGGAGTAAGGGGCAGAGGGTACAAGAGACTGGGGAGAACAGCTGTTAAGCTCTTAGAGATAATAAATTGAATAGCTCTGAAATTGGACCCACAAGGATAAAAGTGTTTTTAGTGCCTATAAGACCGACTATAAACTCAATCTGTCAGACAGCAGCAGCTGTTAAAGATAATGGTCCTGGTAAATTTAACTTCCGAACTGCCACAAAGGGACTAGCACGATGTTAAGTTTCTCCCTTCTTTGAAAGGGGGTGGGGGGAAAGAAACATCAAAAAAATGCAAGACCTTAAACACGCATCTCCAGGCAGCTAATCAAAAACCTGCTTTGAAGCACAAGGTTGGGCTGTGCACCCATGGTGGCGGGGGGGGGGATAGAGATCCTCTGGGGGCTTTCAGCAGATGAATACCTCTGGGTTCCTTTGATAGGATTCCGCAATTATACCAAATATTTGCTAATAACCCAAGGTCAGCACAGAAAGAAATGACTCTCTGCTCTGAAGCAAGGCATCTCTTAAGTCCTCCCTGTGATTTCATCATAAACTGTGGGGAAATAAAAACATCCAGCTGGACTACCTTGAGCAGATGGTGATTCTGAAGCAGCCCCTTCTTTGGGAGGCAACAACCCTTTGCCTGCACTGGGCTGGGCTGGAAATCAGGACCTTGGTGCTGTTTGCACCAAGCATCCCAACACCACCCAGGGCATTCTGCCATTGAATCCATTGGCATCAGGATCTGACTCAGAGATCAGATAGAATAGTTCAGTTGGAAGTGACCTAAAAAGTTTGAGTCCAAACACCTGAGAGATAGATGTCTCTAGCTCAGCAGTGTCTAAGAGTAATTCTTAAAAACCTATTTTCCTTGTCAAGCTTGTAATACTGCTCTGATTGAGATCATGTTCACACAGACCAATCTTCCAAATAATCCATTCACAGCAGGTATGTTTAATATGACAATCAGAACTACTCATGCAATTTTGGAGAGACAGTAGGATTTGGCAACAGGAACAGAAGACATCCCAGTTAACTTCACCTACAAGGCAACCATAGAACCATGCTAAACTTTCTACCTGACCAAGCTAATAACACAAACAAGATGTGAGTGGTCCCGATGAGAAGTGCAGACAAAGGCTGGCATGGTGCAGATTCAGCCCTGTGCACATCTCCAGCGTGGTCTGCACCATGCCCACTGTTCCAGTCCCAGCTCTTCCAAGGGTACACTGCAGAGACATTGGCCTTTCCTTAACGTGTATTCCCAATATCTTGCTTGCTCCAAGACTGGAGGAAGGTTTCATCCTTAGAGAGTTCCCTCACAGCTCATTTTTCAGCCACCTGAGCAGAGCTCTTGGACTGCTGCCACTCTGGGGGAAACCTGTAAGTGACCTTTACTGGAGAGACAGGGAAGAAATGGTTCCTTTGGAAATGTTTTCACCCCAGTGGGGATGAGATTTCTCACGTGCTTAGCATAACATCTGTGCCTTGATGGATTTGGGTTTCACTACAGTGAGGGATATGGTGTCAAACACCAGCAAAGCTTCCAATCAAGTCCTTGGGAGAGGACCATGCAACTCCATTGCAGCAATAATCTGGAATTACTTCCCAAGGCAGATATTTTTCAAGGGATGGGAGGGCTCCTTTTGGATGCATTTCAGTTCTACTCATCCTTTCTAACCAGCAGCTAAAGAGTCTCATAAGTCAGAAACAGGGCAAATAAGCTACTTTGAGATTAAAACACCTGACTTTGTTTGACACTACAGATAGCTTCTCATTGTTGCTCTTACCTGAGGAGGTACGAGGCCAATCAAACACACAGTATTTGGGAGGCATTTGCAGACACACTAGTGAGGGAGTGTGGCCCCAAATCCCAGGTTTACACATATCATCACCAGAAAGCTCCAATCCAAGAGCAGTTCCTCCAGCCGTTTTCTGATCAGTGGCACAGGATAGTACAGAGGAGGTGGAATTAATGCCTGTGAAATAGTTTATCACCGCAGCCACACACAACACAGCTCTGTTGTAGTTGTCTACTGCTTCCCAGAAATGAATTTGTGTGGCTTATTCCCAGGAACATCCAAGTTTGCACCCTGAAGTGATTCTCCAGCCGTCAGCAGCCCCATGCATGTGGCATATCCCCAGAGCCTTCTTCCTCCCTCTGCATTCCTTTGTGTTCCCAAAGGAAAAAAAGGAAAAAAAGGAGGGGGGAAATGTTGTGGTTTTGTTGTTTTTATAAAGCAAAAAAAAAAAAGCCTCTCCAGGCCTCTGGGTTAAACTGTGACCTACTTCAATCCACACTGCTGTCCATTATTACCAATCCAATTACTCCAGACAGGTTAACTCAGCTTTAATTTATGTCAATCCAATTACTTCTTTTATTAAAAGAAAAGATCTCTTCATGCTTTGAATGATATATCAATACCAGGACAGGATCCCAGGGAAAGGACTTAGGAATGCTCAAGGTCAAGACTGGCCTCACATAGGAAATCCCTGCCAGAGTTTGTGGGGGAGCTCTGCTCACCTCTTCTTTCTCCTTTTTTTTCCCTTTTTAAATTGGATCTCTCACACAAGCCTATGGCGTCCAACACTGCTCAGTGAACACAAGTGATATTCTGACTGCAAACCTGTTTCAGCTGAAGTAAGAGGCACTTAAATTAAATAGATCTCCTTGTCTGCTGCAGCATAATGGGACAGCTGAGCACAAAGCTTTCTCCTTCAGGGGAAAAAGGAATCCAGGATGGAGATATTTCAAAGGCACAAAGGGGAGGAAGGTATCTAATTCCCACAAACGTCCACTCAATTTCCCTTTGTCAGCCTCCTCCAGAAGTAAACAGCAGGGATGCTTTAAACACAACCCACAAAACATGACCTCCAGCCATTGGCAAGGTTCCCACAAACCTCTCTGAGCAGCCAAGCAGTGTGTATTCGGGTGCTGTTAAAAGGAGCCCAACATGCTCAGTAGCTCCACCTGAGCTGGGTGCAAGGCCCAGCCCCACAGCCTGCCCCTGGGGACCACCAGCACTGGGACTGATGCTCTATCTGCTTTCTTACACCTCTAGAACTGCAGTTCTCAACTATTTTTCCCCAGTGTTTCTGATTAGCCCCCCCAAAAATTTCACTTCATGTTTTCTGTCCAGATAAGCTCCGCAGCCAATCTCAGCTGCCATGACAGCAGAGTCAGTTCAGCAGGTAACTTGGATCCCAGTGCATTTCCAAAACTTGATTTAAAATCCAGAGATATAGCCCTCAAAGAAGGGACAGCTGCTGTGGTCAATAAGATTCAGACATCTCCCTGTTGGAAAGAGATGAAGGAAAAAGCCTCACATAAATGCAATTTTAACAAGGTCTCCTCAAAGTGCTTCCTTTACCCCTTACCATCACAGCCAAATGAACCGAGGATTATCTATTCCTCAGCCCTAGCCAGACAGCAGCACTGTTCAGAACTCATCTCTATCAAGGACAACACAACAGATCCTTTGCCCAAAACAATGTCTGGACATCCAAACACTGAGTCACTTCAGCATCCCAGAGAGCGTGTCCTCAAGGCAGAAAAGCCAGACAGCCTGCAATGCCAGACAACCTCCTCAAAGCAGAGTCACTTCAGAGCAACGCCATTCAGATGGAGGATCGTGCAATACAAGGTGAGATGTTGCCTTGCCAGAGAGAACTCTTGGGCCATTTTATCTTCATGCTACCCAGTAGCTGCAATAGCCTAGGCAGCATCTGTTCTCTATCCCTCCCTCTTTTCCTCTTCTTCAAACAGCTTTTTTATCTAATATCCTAACAATGAGCACTTGTGTGCACAGGTTACTCGTGATGAGCTGTGTATTGCCATCCCTTCCCAGTTCTATACTAGAACACAAGAACAGGTCAGTAGGCTACTAATAAGGCACTGGGTTTTCAAACAAACCACAGCAAGTGCTACAGTTTGAAAGTTAAATGCTGGATAAGTAAAACACTAACATGTATAAACCCATTACATTATCCCTTTCCTGATCCCGAGGCTGGGTTATTAAGGAAGCACACAAGAAAACAGAATAGTGTTGTATGGCTACAATGTGTCCACATGCATCTTTTGAGGGCTTTTTGGATGCTGCCCTATGGAATGCACAGCTGAAATTCATTATTTTCTGAAGCAGTCTTTGTCTGAAAACAGACAAATGAAAACACAACACCAACCAAAAATAATAGCTTTTGAGAAGACAGATTTTAAAATTCAGGAAATGCATTGCTAAAGCCAGGGAATTTAAAGCTCCCCTTTTGCACGCCACCAAAGCAATGCGGATGGACTTCCTTGAAATAAACAAACAAAATGAGAAGTCCACGTCCACCAAGTAACATTGAAATTCTCACCCCAAACAAAGGGACCCTGTGAGCTGGGATGACATGGCACCAATTAGTGCTTCAGTGCCCAGCCTAATATGGCCTCAGCTCTTTCCCCTGCTGTTTTAGGCTCAGCATCGAGAGAGCAAGTGAAGGGGAGTAACAGTGACAGAAACAAGGGAGGACAGCACCTGTATTTTCTCTCTCTGTGGCTATTTCTGCCAAACCTTAAAATAATACTGAAAACCTTCACTCTCCTCCCTCTATACTTTCCCCTACAGACACCAGGTTTCTCCTATGTTGTCTGTGACCTGACATAGTATCTCCCAAATAGGACCCCTCATCGTGAGGATGAGGATCAGTAAGGGCAGGGGAAAGAAGCACTCGCAGCTCCATCAGCAACAAGGCTGGCTTTGGTGAGCACAGGGGAGAGGCTGCTCTCTGCAAACAAGGACTGGAAACACTTTCAGATCAAGTCTGAGTAAGAGCAGAGGGGAACTAGTCCTTCAGGATCCCCTCTCTGCCCTTCCTTTTGAAACCAGCAGGCTCCAGCTCAGCATGTACTTTCATTTCACTCGTGACACATGCCAGTGTTGGTTTTCTGCCCATCCTCTTCAAAAGCAAGAAAGAGAAGACGAGACAAAGAAAAGTACAGCAAAAAATGATGCCACTCTCAAGAAATGGCACTTCAGGCAGCCTCCACTACATCAGTAATGACAGTCAATAGTGCCTCCAAGGACTTGCTTTCTTCAAGTCAATACTGCATTCTGACAGCCAGTTTATTCCTGGGATCCATGAGCCTCTCTTCCAGATTGAATCTCGCTCAGACAATCATTCCTCTGAGGCTTTTATCCAGCTTACAGATAGAACAGCCATGCAAGACCCAAACAGCGAAGAAATCTTAGTGCTGCTCTGAAGAAATGCTCCTCTTCACTAAGTGGTTTCTCCTACCTGGCAGGGTGACCTGCAGCACTGAGGAAGTCAGAGGTCATTAGAAATAAAGCAGAGATGTTTGAACAAATACCTCATCCTGGATTCCACAGGACTTTGGCTCCAGGCAGCACTCTCCTACAGCTTTCCTTCTTAAGAGATTTACTACTCTACTGCTTCATGTACACATGCACAAGAAGAAAGTGAGGCAGAGAACATGGCCTTCTAAGAATAAACTGTGATTTAAAGTCTGCAAAGCTCATTTCACTGACGCAGCTGCCTGAGCCAGAGCTGGGATGGCACACACTGACATTCAGTTACCAATTTTGGTATCTCAACAAGGAAGGCCCTGTCTTTGTTAGTGAACTGCCCACCTGTATCACTAAGACAGCTTTAAAAAGCAGCCTTTTTTCCTCTAAGGCACAAGGCAAAAAAAAAAAAAAAACATAGTTACCTTTAGAGTAGTCTTAGAGAAAGCATGTACTACAGCAATTAAGTTTAGTGCAGAAAGCCCTTGGCCTTTGCCTTTAGTATTCTACAAGCACATGAAAGGCCTCTGGGACAAAAACTAGTTTTGGCAAGTTCAACAGCAAAGCCTGCACCTCGATGACATCAGCCTCAGTGGCGTCCACATCTAGAAGGAAATGTTTTGTGTTCGTGTGCATCGCTGTCTCAGTCCCAATCACACCTGTGCATTCCAAGAAAGCCCACCTTTGCTTTATACCCTGGATGGTGCCTTGTTTCTAAGGCACATTCCAAACGGACTTGTTCCTACTGCTGCAGAAGTCTGTTTTTAATATGCCTTCCTACTGTGAGCTGTGCAAATGAGCAGAGGGACTACTTACCAACTGGTGAGCAGCATGGGTAAAGAGAGGGGCACAGTAAACGAACGCATTGCTCCCGCTTGGGAGCAGCGCAGAGAGAACATTGTGCCTGGAGTTGCTGTCACGCCCTCAGGACACTGTTCCTTCCTTACACACCAAAAGCCTTTGACCAAACAAAAGCTGTCTGTCAAAAGGCATGACTTGCTCTGCTATGAGTCACCCAGCCTCTGCCCTCCTCCCTGCCCACGCAGCACTTGGATGGAGACAGCACAAAGCTCACAGCTACCTCTGTAGCTACCTCTACAAAGCTCATGGTACCTCCAGCACCTGTAACAGAGCATCTCACCCCGAAGGTCAGAACTTTTCTGTGGGAACAGAGGTGTCACAGGAAGTTCATCCCCTTCAGTTGACAATTTTAGACGTGGTTGGTGACTAATGAGGTCCAGGGAGGCACGGATTACTGCTGTTTGTACAGCTTTATAGAGGAAGCTGTAAGAGCGCTCCGTAGATGAAATCAGTACATATTTGCACATCAGTGTAATTTAACCAGAACTCATTCTATCATATAAGCCTCTGGAGTGGACCCATGAGCAAACAGGCACAAAATAGCCTTTCTAAAACAAAGATAAGGTGGCAGTCCACACTGTGTCACACACCAGAAGCCAGCAGGAGGGTGGAGATCCACACAAGGACAAGGAAGATTCCAGAGAAATACCTCTAAAATTTCTCTGCTACAAACCATTATTATTTTTTTTAAAAGCCCTTCAGCTGAGTGACACAAACAATTCTAGTTTCTGTGCCTCCTGTACAGGTTATTGATCCTCCCTGCCACCCAGCAAGCTTTCCCTTCCCCTAGGCCCCCTCACCCCCAAATCAGGCTGCAGGGCACTGGGCTGTGTTCCCCAAGAGTGGCACTGCTTCTTTGCACTACTGAATGTGCTTGAGGACAGCTACGACACGTGGCCATGTCTGACACTCAGAGATGACTCTTTTGCATGGCTTTATCCTTAGAAGGAGATGCTTTACCAAAAACAGATGTTTGTATGGAATCCCCAGAGGCTTCTGAAAAGCCCCTGCAGTTCAGAGCTGTCACAATCAGTATTTTGTATAAAATAACGTTGCTCTGCTGAGGAAACCAAGGAGTGCTCAGTTCCTCACAGGGCAAGGTAACTCTTACAGATTGTACTACCTCTGTCCTCTTCTGCCTGCTCTGCTGATCCTGTGTAAGCTTACTTTGCTGGCCCAAAGCAACGATGACAGGCTAACCACCCCGCCTGGCCTTGTACCAGCTCAGCCTATCCTTCCACAGATGGTGTGGAAGCAGAACAAGTCACCTGCAGTGCTTCTGCTAATTCAGCAAGTATGACTATAGGCTGGGTGAGCGAGTAGCACACGGAGCCTCACATACCAGCTGCGGACACATAGCCCCTCACCAAGCCTCCTTGGAGATGGTCTTACATATCCAGCACATTTCAGGCATGTCTGCATCTCCACCCCAGCTGTGGCCCCCACACAGCACAGACATCCCATGCTGGCACGCACACCAGCAGCAACACAGCTCAGCAAGGGCTGCCCATGCAACCCAGGCAGATGTTCCCATCCATGCTGAGCTCCATGCTGCCATCGCTGGGCACATCCCCACACCTGGCCTGATTCAGTTGGTCACCACTGTGCTGTGAGCAGCCCTGACAGCAGGGCTCCAAGCTTGAGCCTGCCAGCTTTGCCCAGCCAGAGATAAAGAACATCCATTAGTAGAAATAAGGGACATGGGATTCCCAGCAAGGGACTGAATCAGAGCAGCTGAGCCATACTGAAAAAACTCAATCTACTTAGAAGCAAGCTGGCTCCTGAACATATCTTGCTCAGCAAGAGAGGAAAAGAGTCTCCTGGGCATGATTATGGACGTTGCTAAGCGAAATGTCACAAGGTGTGGGATTTCCCTTTGCAGCTTCAGGGTGGAATTGCATCAGGCAGGATGCAGAGCTCTCTCCTCCCAGCCCCCAGCCCTCAGCCAAGTGGATGCTGCTATCTGCCATTTCAACTAGAGCTACCCAAGTCAAGAAACGAGCACACCAGACTCCCAGATGTCCCATGCATGTGATCTCCTACTGCTCACCTTGTCTCAGCCCCAGTTACTGGCAGCTGAAGCACACAATGGCAACAGCTGATCCACTGAAGCAAGGGAAGCAGGTTGCTTCCTGCTGGGTCAGCTGCATTAAAATTACACCAGGAGCTTCAGTGAAGATAAGCAGCCTCTGGTAAACACCACACAGGCTTGTTTAGCTTGTGGCTCCTCACACGCACCCACCAGACTATATGATCCAACACAGAGTGTCACACAAAGGACAGCGTTATGCAAAGCTGAGTGAAGAAAGCAGAGACTGTTACCAGATTTAACAGGCATTGGATCATGCCAAGAACAAGTCCCACTCTGTTTTAGTTGCTGCAGTACAATGTCCCACATCTTTTCTATAATAATCAAATGCTCCTACACTGCAATCAGGAGCAGGAGACAAATAGCTAGTAAACAGATAAGCAATGTCTAACGAGCTGACAGTGCCGCCAAGAATATTTGTGATCTGATTTCATCCCTGCCTCTTTGCTTTCCCTGACCTGCCACTGGACTCTGTGATACGCCCAGCAGTTTCAGGCTACAGTACAGAAATGACTTCTGAGCAGACCAAGAAAAGCAATCTGACTGGCAGGCTGAGATTCATTACAGAGGGACTTGGAATGCTGAAAATTATTGACCTACACCAACCTATGAGCTCATTTGTGAAGCACTTGCACTTTGTTACAGGTCACTGAAAAAAAAACAACTAGGTTAGATGGGTGATGTATATATTTCAGGAAACAAACCCACTTAGTGGCCCATGAGCTGAAGAGGAGTTCCCCACTATCTACAATGCCAAAGAGATACTTGAGATCAGAACAGACTTCAATCATTTCTACAAAGCAAAGAGACTTCTGTTGAACAACATATTGGCAGTGCGTTCCCTCCTGGGCAAAGAAGTCTATCTACCATTCGCTGTCAGCCACAGCAGAGATGAACTGGCAAGAGCACAGTGCGCTCTGCTCTGTGCAGGAGAGTGAGAACTGCATCCACTTGTCACCTCCTCCTCTGTTATCTGCTACTCCAAAGTGACACATGCAGCAGATTTTTCTGAGACGTGTAACAGAACAACCCCTAGGTTAGCTTAGCTGTCTCTCAGAAACAATCATGACCCATGAAGGGAAATAAAAGTAAAATAAAAATCACTGCCCCCAGATGCAGCCCCAGTCTGAGCAAAGGCCATAAAAAACAAATGACACAATCCAGCAGGTTGCCTCCTGCTAGGGTTCTACACACCTTGCAGCCACACTAAATAGCAGTCTCAGTAGCACACAGCAGAGGCTTGGGATTCTCAGGAGCCAACTGGGAGGAAAAGCAGGAGGCGGAGGGCAAAAGGTTAATTTACACCTTTCTGCTGCAAAGTAATCACCAGTTTTAACAGTTTCCTGCAGAAGATGGGGAGGAAAAGGGAAATCAGTCACAATCCATGGCACACCCATCAGTTCCTACACCTCAAAGGTTCTTTCTAGTATCACTGCAAACCCAGCCACATCCACGCACCGATAAACACAGCAGCAACACACAACTTGAATACAATTAGAGGAGACTGCTCCCTCCCCAAGTGCTGTTCAGGAGGAAGGCTAGGCCATGTTACACAGCTGCTCCTGAACAATCCACCAAACACAGCCAAGCTGCAGCTGACTCTGTCACCCCCGGCTGTGGCTCTGGAACTCCCCTCCCAGTTCTTAGGAAGGAGTCAGGACACGTGGGAGGGAACGCAGAGCAGACGTGCTTTGCTCCAGGCCAGGAGGGATTAATTTGCAAAGCAGCACTTATTACACTGAATTAAAACTTGTTTCTCCAGTTTCAGTGGGAACCAGCACTAAGGCTTACATATAATATATATAATATATATATCAACAAAATATATAATTTTTTTTTTATAACCTTACCAAGACTCAGTGAAGATTAACACTTAGCTAGACTTGTTGGCCTAGAGCAAACACCTGATTTCCTGAAGATGCCCCATTATGTCAGTGGCAGCACCGTGGCTGTGCTGCCCTGCACAGGGACCTTCCCTGCAGGTTGCACTGCAAAACAGCCGCAACAAGTGATGCCCTTCAGAGGGCTATCATTCATGACAGTAAAATACGAAATCAGGACAGCAATTATGCCCGTTTGCAAATAAGACACTGAACTAATTCCTGCTCATTTGCACATGAATATTACTTAAGCATTTACTGTGCATTGCAGTGATCAAAACAGCTTTGGAGCTGCTGCTCAGTGGTCATCACACTATGTGATTAAATACATTTCATTACTCATTTCAGGAAAAGCAACTAGAGTTGCAAGGGAGAGGCTGAAGCAGATGACAGGAGCGTTACATAAACGTTATTGATTTTGTTTCTTCAAGCGCTCATGAAATAAAGCAGATAAACATGCCAACCAATTTTGCTCAACAATATAATGTATCATTCAGCCTTTCAAACATCTGTGCGTAGTGTGTACGCTTGGTGCTTCCACGAAGGGCTGAGGAAGGGGGAAGCAGCGATCAGATAAAGGGCGCACGTTCACTCATCTGGCAGCAATGCACAGCAACTACACTTCCCACAGACAGCAGAGATGTAGGGCTGTTTCTCACACAGACTTGATATATTTTTAACATATCAGCCTATTTTTTGGCAACACAGAAGTCCTGGAGGATAAGAGTCAGTTCATCAGTGCACCATTATACTACAATCAGTAGTAGTGATGACGAAGGGTAAAGCAACAGCTATCCCAGTCCTACCTCTCATTCCCAATGAGAAGGGAACAATCCAAATGCTCAAGCTCATAAAAAAAAAGTGTTAGACTTTTGTTGTTCTTGTTAGATGTAGGGAAAAAACACAACACAATATTGGGGATGAAACATCACCAAAAACTGCAGCAAGTGCTTATGGGCACATCATCTGCAAGAGAGCATTTCTGAAAACCAGAACAACCCTTGTGGCCGAGGACAGGGATAACGTCCTTATTTCACCCACATCTTCCTTCCAAATACATCTTTTCTTCATCAGCTAGAAATCTGACCGTTTAAAGCAAGCTAAATAAATAAATGATGATAACCACAATTCTCCCATCTGTTCAGTGCCCGTTAGCTCACAAATTGTGAAGTGTTTTGAACAGTCACATCAAGGGTGGATGGATGGACGGGCAACAACAACAAAAAAAGGAAAAAAGCAACTGCTCCATCCAGTTTTGATATGTGGACTCTTGGAGATGATGAATTCTGTCGCTACAAGTAAACAGCCTTTAACACCCAATGGTCTGCTTTCTGGGGAGGCAAGAATAGAGGGGCAGGGAGAAGAGAGAGTGCCAAACCCTTAAAATACAAACTACTCCATTCTTTCAAGGGGTTGGAAACAGCATTTGCTCCTCTGCACATCTAGTACCATAAATCTCAAAACAGAAGGACAGAAAAAAGAAAATCAGTGGATACAAGAGATGGATCACTCACCTAAACCAGGAGAAATAAGTCAACTTGTATCAGATTTGCTGATGAGGCCTGGGCCATCTGTCACACTGTGTTTTTCAGGGGGAATAATCTCTTCAGTGAAGAAGGAAAAGCCCCAAGTACTGAGGAGGTGAAAGCTTGATGGAGGAAAGAAAGAATTCCTGCAATCTTTCAGGTGATTTTTTTTTTAATTATTATTTTTAAACTTGGAAGCATTCTTCCCATCTCAGCTCTAACTCCAAGAAAGGACAGTGCAGAAGCATTACAGCCTCACTGCTGTATCAGAGGCCAAACAGACCCCCTACCTTAAACCAAAAAGCAGTCACGTGCATTTTGTGACAGCTGAAATGTGTAATCAGTATCAGTAAATAAAAGGGCAGAAACAGCATCAGGGTTTCAGATCTTAATTACAGCTGCTTCCTATTCAAGCCTCAGGGCGAGACATTTTAAAGTATGTCATTTGTTCCCGGTTAAGTTAGATGCAGTTTGGCTCTTGTATTCATAGTATTCAAAATGACAACAGACTGAGCCCTTGTCCCGTTCCACGTGGAACCAACAGCACACACTGGAAAACTCACCACCTTCCTCAGGTTATCCTATGCAATGCAGCACAGAAGGAAGCCAAGCACAGGGGCCCAGCTCTCTGTAGTGCCCATCTTGTGGGAAGGGCAGCAGGGCAAGTCTGCAGCACGCATCCAGCCACACAGCCCCCGGGGCAGGGAACACCAAATGCTGTAGCACACCATGCTCCACCCATCCACGTTCAACCTCCCTCACAGACCTCATGTTCTTCATCTTCCCCCTGTAGTGACTCAGCAGCATCTGTCCTCTTACATTTTTAGCACGCTCAGTTAAGACTTCTCTGCTGTTATTTTTCCCAGAATTTCACCTGTTGCATCCTGCAGTTAACGTGATTTTTCATATCCCCACCCACCCACTCCACCCCCACCTACAACCTGCACTGATGGAGGCATGAGGAGGGCAGGGAAACAGGTGGCAAAGAACTGGAGCTGCTTCTCCTCCTGTTTCTTCTGTGCTGGTAACAATTACCAAAATGCCACACCAAAGCCACAGTCTCTGAAGAACTTCACTGGGTACAAACCAGCAGCCCATCTGCTTAGCAACACACGGTGCCAGCAAAGCTGCTCCCAAGCCTCATCCTGCTGCCTGCAGTCATATTTGGTTCCTAACTCCAAGGCTCTGAGATGGGATAGGACAAGCAGCCATCCTGCAGCAGGCAGCTGCGAGCAGCAGGACGCTTCTCTCTTTCAGTGTTGGCAGAGGGCAACATCACACACCAGCAGGAACCTGCTGCAGGACCTCTCATCTTTGGGAATAGTGTTAAGATGCACCCAAGTCAAGAGGGACATCAGAGAGGTTTCTAGAAGGAGACAGTTGGGGAAAAGTCAACTGAAAACTTATGCCAAGCTTTAGAAACCAACACAAAAGGCCAGAGAACATCAAGAACGGGAGGGAAAAGATAAGACAAAAGAGACAGTTAGAATTGCTTGAGTGATCACAAGGAAATGATGTTTTGTTATGTGATGCAAAGCCCTCTGCCATGGGTGCCATATAAATAATTATTAATTATGTTGTTGATTAGCTGTGTGAGCAATAGAGCTAATGAGCTGGTTCTTACAAGAGATAAATACAGCTTCTAAAGAGCAGGGCAGCCATTCTGCCAAAGGCAAGTAATTAGAAGCATTTCTTCTCTGCTGAAAGTTTGCTTTGCTTTTTTTTTAATCCTGAGGACAACCAATGTACACTGTAGATATTTGCTGTTAAAACCCCTCCTCTCACAGTCCCAGTGGACATAAACTGAATTTCGCTTAATGACTGGGGCCAATTAACTGGAACCTGGAGCTCCACTTTGTAAGCAGCAGGGTTCCTCTTTGGAGGGTTGGCCCCAACGGGCAGAAGACATCCAAAGGTTGAGGATTAAAGCTGCTTTCTTTCACGGAGCCTGTATACCATATTGCAGAATGGTTGGCATGGGAACACAGCTATGGAGAAGCCTGTTGTGCACAATAAGCAGTCTCCATGAAATAAGGAGGCAAATAACTGAGGAGATGAAGGGTAAACTCTTCACCTATCATTTGGGAGAGATCAGCAGATGGAGAAAGAAGGCGCAGCCATTCAGATCCACTGTTCTTCCACACTGCCTGAGAAACAGCTGCTTCCAGGGGTTTTGTTCTAACATTACTGCTTTAAGTCTTCAGTGCACGTATATGCTCAATCCATTTTGCTGCCTGGTGTCCAAAGCACGGGTATTGCAGAGGAAGCTCTGCCTCAGCTTCTGCCATCACTCACAGCCCTGAATTGCAAAGCCTCGAGGTGCTGGTTAATCCCAGGACAGAACACAAGCAGAGGGCTGGCCCAGAGTGGCAGGATTAGTCAGCCAACACTACATGGGTTTCTCAATGCCATCAGCAAAACCTTAAAGCTAGTCTTCTGGAACAGGAGAGTAGAGGGGGATGTCCAGGCCCTGGCCCAGCTGACTAAACACACAAATAATTCCGTGCTAGTTAACAAGTGTTTGAGCAGGATAAGGAGGTGCCCTGCTGTTACCTTACCTGGCAGACCCATCTGCTGAGCCTTGAGCACTGCCTCAGCACCCCTTGTAGCTCTGTACAGGTGTGAGCAGAGGTGGCTTAGCTCATACCACAACCCCACTGCAAACATCCACCAAAAATAGGAAAGCCCAGAGACAGTCGAGTGCCAGTGCTATGAGCTGGAATTTGCTCTGGGAACAATCTGCAGGCATGTCTGGCTGCACAGAAAGCCGCCGCCTCCTCCTGGAACGCAGGAAGGGCAGGGAAGCCAGCAGAGCCCCGGGGAGCAGCATACTGCCGCAGCGCTGAGCTGCTCAGCACTGGGACAAGTCTGCAGCTGAATTTCTGGCCAAGTTTGCACAGGACCTGAACAGGGCGTTTGACTTACAGTTAAGGATTAGCACCTTAGCGCTTCTAGGGCTAAGGAAAAATAGAGCTCTCTCAGTGAAGCTTACAGCTGGGAGAAGCGTTAACTCCCTTCAGTTCACGCCAGGTTGCAGTTCATTCTCCCACACAGCCCAAAACCCCGACGGCTCATCCAGTCCTCCTATTACAACTTCACTTCCTGGACCTCTCTCAACACCAATTAATGAAGGAGAAAGGATAAGTTGCCCCTGTATAAGTATACTCCCCTTTCTCAGGGTCCCAGAGGTCCATGAAAAGTAGCTGGACCCCAAGGCACTGACGTGACCCCAGCCAGCAAGTGTAGTAACAAGTCAGGAATGAAGCTTATAACCCTGCTTCTGCAGAAAAGGGAAGAAGAGGATGATCAAACTTTGGGAACCTGCAACTTCTCTGCTAACACTTCACTTTGCCTCTTCTCTGACTGCAATGTGATTTGCAGATGAGACACCACAAGCATCTTTTGGAAGTTCTTTACTTCTGATCTCATCCAGGGCTGCTGCTCCAGGATGCTGACCTTAATCTGTAGAAGTCTCCCAGCCCAGATCGGAGCACTAGATAAAACTTGCAGAACCCTGACCCTGGGGATTTGCTCAGGAGACAAAAACATAAAGGCTCCATCAGCAAAGCTGGAATTTATGAGCTTGCTGGCAGTCTGGCTGCAGGACGGACACTGGTATTCGGCAAGGGCTGGGAAAAGTCATTCTTTGTTACAAGCAAGACAGACGAGAGCAGACAGGATTGCCCGTAGACCCAAAACTACTAACTCCAGATACTATTAGCTTTTTTCCTTCTTTTCTCCCCAGCAAAAGCAGAGAGATATTTTATGCCAATGCAGCCTGAAGGCCTTCTGAGGCATCTCTGTCTGTGGTTTTGAAGTGTGCCATACAGAATTAATACATCTTTAGGACTTCTGTAATGTAAAGAAAAAAGCCCACAGCGCACCAAAACAGGAACTCTGTAGCTTTAATACTCAGCACTGTGGGCACTGACCTATGCATGCTGCTTCACCTAGCCAGGCCATCCCCTGCTTTTTATATTAGATGTGACCTAGAGTGCCTCACGAATTCCCCTATGTTTTAAGAGGTCAGACAAGAGCACTCAAACAGGCTTAGAGCTGCCAAGGACACCTTGCTTTCTCTCCCTTCATTGCTCTTCAGTAGCCACGTGTTAGGAGCAGGGCTCTGCATCCCAAGGTTATTATGCATTTCTCTAATGGATACCCATGCATAATTAATTAGCTCATTAATGAATTGATTTGAAAGTAGAGTTCAGTGCAGGGTCCAGGAACCCGAAGACACATGCCTAGGACCGAACAAATAAGTCAGCTCTGCTTTTGTCATAACAAGTATATATTTGCAGAGGCCTGATCTCATGTCCTTGCAGTCCTTTTCCACTTGGGACCCCCACGTTTATTGCTTGCATCAAGGGAGTTTGTGATTCTAGCACACCTACAGTGCTGGAATTATTTGTCTTGGGACTGTTGGTCCTCCCACAGGGTTGTTACCTGTCTGCAAAATCCCAGAGTACTGTTGTTTGCTTGCATTGCTGTCCACAAAGAGGGAATCTAATCTGGAAACAGCTGCCCAGAGCTGCTAACTGAATAGTTCCAGATGAACCCAGGAACATACCCTTGTGCTCCAGCACCAAGCACTACCTTGTAAACAAATGCCCTTATACAGGTCTGTGTGGGCAAAGTTAATTATCTCCAAATAGCTTCCAGAAGCCTCAAATCAATTTATGAAAACAAAAATTAACTTTCCATATAAACATAATTACAGTGAGACAACAGTATCCAGCCTGGTGCTAGGGCTGTTTTTGGAAGCTGGGCAAAAAGCCAAATGAGTTCATTAGGCAGTAATTAATAATGGTTTTCCCCTGCTTTAGGAAGCCATTTATAACCCTGAGAGGCAAAGGTACTGGGGAAAAAACCCACAGCTAACAAGTTTTGAGAGGTACTTCTGCAGCAATAATTTATTTTAGAGCCTCCATGTGAATACATATTGTACATAGCATTTAATGAGCATAAATAAAAGCAGGGGAAAAACAGCACTGCAGCAAGATTAGTTCATTCTACTCAAAAAGGTGCCTAGAAAGACTTTTCCTAAGAAGGAGCCACCAAGCTGCTCCTCCAGAGCATCACCCACTTCAGGACCAAGAAGAATGAACATAGAAGAATGAAGCACTACCAGCCTCCTCTGTTCAGTCCTCCAGTAAGCCTGCAGCCAAGAGCAGCTTAACGTCCCTAAAAGGAGCAAGGAGCACACAGACAGACACTACTTAATTGTTCTGATCCCAGCAAAACAAAATCTAAGACAAAGCCTAATTACTTCTTAGCTGCTCTGAACTACAGACTCATTCTCAGGCTAGACAGACAGACACGTACTTTGCAAGCACAGATGATTTTATCTCAGTCCTTACTGGCAAGGGGCTATCTGAAGTGGAGGTTCCATGTGTGAGAAACCCACACTCATCATCCTCTGTCCCACTGAGCCCAGAAAACTTGAGCTGGCGTCACCGAGAAAATGCCAGTCAGTGCTGACAGATAGTGCACTGGATGATAAAGACAGAAGAAGTACAAGAGCTGACCCTTGTTTAACTGAGCAGTCATTTCAGTGGAAGCAGAAGGTCAGTACTGTACTAGTCAATAGCCTTCTAGTTAACAGGACAAATTGAAAACAGAGACAGCATCCATCTCATCATCAGGAGATCTAGCAGCACGCCCCAAATGCAATTACCTTCAGAGGGAGCACTACACGAGGCTCCCCTGGAGCCCAGCAGGGGCTGCCAGCCACCGCCATGCAGCAGGACAGGGGTGCTGACTCCACGCGGTCAGGTCGCCAGCAGCGCTGCTGTCACCACTGGAGCAGCAGAGCCACACTAATCCACTCCCGCAATGGAGCCAGGGCATCTCTGAGCAACCACTGCTGTTTCCCACCCACTGGTTATCCCAGCACTCTTTCATCCACCCTGCTCTCAGCTGGTGCAGAATGCATTACATGGCTCTGAGCCAAGGGAACGTTTAGGTATGCATCTCCCAAAGCTAGGAAAGCTGTTGGTAGCCCCTGCTCTCCAGCACCCCAACTAGCTTCTGGCTCAGTTCCTCCTCTAGTCCCTACAACAGAGGCAGAGAGAAAAAAAAACAACATCCTGCGTTGCCTGGATTGAATAGACCCACCACTCCATTGAGCCACCTGCCTCACAGTACGCTGCAGCACAGCAATGTAATCTATTTATGAATGGCAGCGGAACCCCTAGATTGAATTACAAGGCAGGTATTCAATCAGGCAGGATGTGTAGCTGCTTTCTAACAGACTGGAGGATTAGGAGAGCGATAGTATACACGCTTCCCTTCCATATGACAGCATCTTCTCTCCCCAGCCAAGAAACCAGCAATTTGTACTTAAAGTGAAGAGGATTTACAGTGCTTGGGACCCACAGGAAGGGTTAGAGAAAGGTTACGGAGAACATTCGTGCAAAGACAGCTCTCCTGTATCACCCACAGCAGAAGGATTATAAAACAGTCTGTGCAAGATCAGGCAAACACACCTGAGCTACCAGGAGGAGCAGGGCACAGCTGGGAGAGCTGGCAGCTGTTTAAAACCATGCAGCCAGCACTCACACAGCACCTAGTGCAAGAAGGCTGCAGCACCTGTTTGCAGCACAGCTCAGAGACACGTCACAACACTGACATGGTCTGCACAGCCTTGGCTCTGGAGGGAATTGCAAGCAAGAGGGGCTGCAGCCAGGTAACGCCCAAGGTGTTATCCGCTGCATGGTTGTGAAAGTCATCCTACAGAAAGGGGCTGCAGGCTGGTGCAAGAGGACAGAGGAGAGGATTTCACGTGATGTAGAAAGAAGTGCTCTATCTGATGCAGCAGGATTACATCATGTCTGACGGCAGAGGCCCATTGTGCTCTCCCTTGTAAAGGAGGATTACTGTCTATCTGATCTGCAAGAAGGATTATTGCGTTTGAAGCAGTAGAGTACAACCAGGATATACTGACAGGCAGTAATATGCTGCTGCAAGGTTTCACTGGATTTGCAATGAGTGAACAGATAACCGTATGTCACAGGCACTGGCAAAGTTGCACCCACACACCGGGACCTCCTCTGGGTTGTTTCATCCCAGGACACAGGTCCCCAGCCCCCTCAGAGGCTGTCAAACCAACGTCCAGGCTTACAGCGGAGGCCCATGTGATTCTTCGAATCAAATGCCAGCCTCTGAATTCTCCTTTTGATTTGGTATCCCCTATCTGGCTTACCATCTATTTTCAGACCTACCCTTGCTTACAAGGTCCTGCGTTTGAATGACCACCTCTTTTTCTTTATAATGAAAACCTTAATTGAATTTGACAGTGATAAAGATGCAATGTATACTCTAATGTCTTAAAATATATTAACTCTTGGACATGTATCTATTGCATTTTCTGTTATCAATACTTCAATAAACTTCCCATTAAACCTTGTTACAATAAAATTGAGTTTTCATTGAAATCTACAGGACCGGTCTATTACTGCAGGAATCATATCAGGGAAGACATCACAGCCACCCTAGCCCAGCACAAGCCAGACAGTACTTAACACACCAGATGGCATTTATCAAGATATTGACTATAAATCGTTGCAATTGGAACTGCAAGAGAAGCAAATCATAGCTGCCTGTTGGTATCACACAAGCCTTATTTTACACTTTGCTGTGTATTGCATGCATCTCTGAAGCCAGGCCTGAGGTACCATTGCAACAGACAGTGCACAGAAACAACTCGCCATTCAGGCTCCTCACCAGAGCAGTCTGGTGATTGAATGGGATGCTTTATCCTTTGGAAAATTTGACAGCACCTCCTCCCCCATCTTGAGGGGCAAGCCCCATGTCTCACTACCCAGCCGAAATGTTTTGCATTAGACACCACTTTTAGCTGAGGCTGAAAGGCAATGGAAATTCAGTGAGACTTGTGCCAGCCACAGAACACGCAGCCTGTTGACTGATGGTAACTCCTGCAGCTCCTCATCTGCGCTATCAGGAGGTTCATGCTCAGGTTTGGCACAAAGAGCTACCTCTTGATTAATTCCCTCCCACAAACACATTCATTCTTTCCTCTCTCACCAATTCCTCCTGCTAGAATCCATCCTTCAGAAAATTCTGCAGCCAAGCAAGTGGATTTGCTGTATTCGGAGTATTTGACAGAAGGGAGAACAGATTGGGACTCCATGAAGAGTGACTCACTATCAGCAAATAGTTTTAAGTGATGATCGTTTCACCATCACCCACCCAGCTCCTCCCTGTCTGCAGGCTAGCACAGAAATTCTCTGCAAGAGGATGACAAAAGAAAAATCAGGCAGGCAGCTTTACCTCTTGCTTCCTCTCCCAGGTGCAAGAAACAGAACTCTCTAAAAATGGAACGTGCAACAGGCTCACAGAACCTTGGGATATAAACTGGGGTTTGGGTTGCGGGTTTCTTCCTTCCCCCCCCCCCCCCCCTTCCAAAAGTAGTACATAAAACTGTCTTCCTTCATAACCTACTCAAGAAAACGCTGAAAAACGCTTTCAGACATCTGCCCTTTCCCTGTGCAAACATATGCTGAGTCTAACCCTTAGGGACACTAACACCCTTGCAGTCATTTAGCGGGTAAGCCCTTGCTGTAGGATCAAAGCTCACTCGCAACGTGCCAGCTGATGCTGCTGTAAATGAGCATTAGCACATTTGGGATCCAGCAGGACTGGTGCCTCAAGGTGAAGAATTCCATACTCGCAGTCAAACGCTTCAGAACTCTATCAATAGCAGGGTATGCAAGGTTAAGGCAGAAAATAAAAGAAAAAGAAAAAATAAAACCCTTGCTATATCACATTGCTCTCAGCAACTATTTCCAGCAGCGAACGGCGTTTAGAATAGCTGTAGATCAAATCTAGAGAGAGAGAAAGGAAAAAAAATAATCGCACGCAGTACCTAGAGAGGATTTTTGAATTGAGATAGCTCAAGGGCAACCACATAAGAGAATGGAGTTGTCTTGCTCAAGGAAGAATAGCCTGGCTTCTGTTGCAAGCATGAGAAAAGGGAGGAGGCAAGAGGACAAGGCAGTATCCCACAGTGCTGCCCCCTCCCTCAGCCAGCAGCCTCCTCAGTCCAGCACCACGTCCTCTCCTGTCCCAGCCATTTTGCTGCTCTGAACAACTGCTTGCTCTGGCCATGCCTAGAGGCAGCCCTGCTCTGCAGCCACAGGCTCTGTTCACCTGGCTGGCAATACTTGTTCCTCTTTGGTAGACCATCAGATAAGACGCCTCAGGATTCCTGAAAACCAGTTTTGATAATATCAGACAAACTGCTCAGGCACCATCCAGGTCACGGCACAGCAAAAAGCTGCTTCAGGTTCCCCAACACTCTCAGGAGGACCTGCTCCAGGGAACCCGCTGTGCAGAGCCATTTGCACCAGGCAGTGAGGTGTGCAGGGAGCTCTGCTGGCAGCAGGTAATCACATCCCCAGGGCATTGCCATGCATACAGCACAGCTGTGCCTGCCATCCTCAGGGGGCAGCCACCTCCTCACAAACCACACTCCCCCTGCCCTAAAGCTGCCTTGAGAGCTATCATGAAATTGTCTGCACCTCTACAGCGTTGCAAATTATTGAGCATTATCAGAAGCCCTGGAAGGCATTACTTCCCATCTCCCAAGGAAACAAAAACACTTTCCATCATCCACTTGGACCTGGAAATTCCAAGTCTGTTTAAAAACTAGAATAAAATTGCCACACTATTTTTTTAAGAAATAATTCATTGAAATATTAAGCACAAACCCACACCATACGAAACAGCTCCCAAGGCCTAATACTTAAACATCCATGTGAGCCTGCATCCATTTTGCATCCTCGTTCCCAGTTGTATTTTGTAGGCTTTGCATCGCTACCAAAGCTAGAGACAGCTATCACTGATGGTGTGCCACGCAGCGATAAAAACAGTGTTCTTCAGCTGCTCTTCATCCTGAGGGCCACCAGCCCATCCAGCTTCTGACCAGCAAGACTTCCTTCCTCACCAGCCTACGGACCCGACTGACCAGTAGAATGACCGCACCATGCTGGCACTTGCACCACTTTGTGCAAAGGATCTTCAGAGGCACAGAAGAGAAAGAGTGACTAAATCCTTATCTGTTATTCACCGTCTGCCACTGTCCCTTTAAAGCATCTCTACAACATGGAGGTGGAAAATGAAGAGACAGACAAGCTTTGCAGGCAAAGTGAGGAAGCTGATCCCTCTGGCAGAGGTACAGTCTGAAGGTCTCCCGTTACGGAACCACTCAGACTGCACTGGGTCACAAAGATCACCATGCAGGCCAAGGTCACCCTTATCTGCATTAGCATTAGCCCTTGTTTGTCTTTCAGCCTTTACTCCCAGAAAACTGAACGCCCAAAGCAGAGCAGAATATACAATTCCTTTTCCCTAGACACTTATTGTGTTATTAAAGATGGATTTAAACAAGTTTTTCCTATCCATATGCTAAAATGCCTTTAAAAAAAGCAGAAAAAGACAACTTTGCCTGAGGGAAACCACTCTTTGTTTTGGCTTAACTGAACATCCATTAATTTTATAAGAATGGGCAGGGGGAAGGGTTTGCATCTCCACAGATTTATAGCCTTTTCATGCCAACTGGGAAGGAAATTCTCACATGCTCATGGAGCATCAGACTTCTCCCACAAAGCTCATATTTACAGAAGAATGCAAAGTTCCCCAGGGGAGTCTACAAGCTGATGAGACTATGAGGATCTGTTATTTATATTACAACAGTGCCCAAGATTCTTGGACATTGCACACATTCAGGGGAAGACACAGCCCCTCCCTCTTCACGCTCACAGCAAATTATTCACTTTCATGGAAATCAGCATGAGCTTCATGTGTTTTCTGGAACAGAGCTATTAGTTCACACACCCCAGAGGCAACCTGATGCCTGTGTCTGGCCACTGCAGCAAACAATGACCCTTCTCATTCGGGTGATATTTGCTGTGCCCAAGCTTGCCAGACAGGATTGTGGGCAAGCAACACGAGCCATGCTGTGCCAGATGCACCAACGTTCCCTGGAAACAACCCCACTCCACTCACTGGAGCTGATTGCTAAAGAAACCTGTGTGTAATCTGACCAATTTAATGAAGTTGGTGAATTCCTAGGAGTGTGCTGAATCAAGCAGCTGCTGACAGAACTGGTGTCATCACTTCTCCTTCAAGCCACAAATGATTCATCCAGTTTAATGCAACCAGTTTTCCACTTGAGTATGCTGGAGGGCACAGAACAAAGGAAAGGCTGCAGCATGATTCGCCCTAAAGCCAGAACACAGCTTTGTCATGAGAAATCCCTCGCTGAAGGGAAACAAGTCATTTCACAAACCTCAAAGTATCCACTGAGCCTACAGAGCCTTCTAGAATGAGAAGGGCTTGTGCAGGAAAAAAAAACAGACAACTGAAAGGACCAGAATGGGTGGGGAAAGAAAGGAAAGCCCCATAAGGGTCAAATGCAGAATGCCTGACTGTGTGCTGGAAAGTCCTTCTCCTGTCTGCAATTTGTGTGCAGAACAGGGAAGTGATGGGCTTACGATTATAGAAAGGGAAGTTGGGGTTAGAATGAAGAAAGTGTTTTCTACCAGAGAGAACCAAGTTTTTGAGTAGGAGGGACTAGGACACCTCAGCTTCAGAGGTCTGCCACGGAACACACAACTCATCTTTTAAACACCCATGACCCCACACAGGATGGGGAGAAGGACCAGACAGCTTCACAGGGCCCCTTGCAGCCCTACAATCATCAGGGAACTCCTCAAAAAGGAAGTAAGAAAAAATTAGAAACATGTCCTCATGTCCTGACATTAGAGCACTGGGCTGGGCACGTTAGGAGGGTCACCACTACATCCAAATCTGTCAAACAGATTCCAGAGGGGCTGCATCCTGATGGTGGGACTCTGGTAGGCAGCTGCAGCCTCCCGGGGGGGACCACAGAGTCTCCCCATGCAAACATAGGTTTGAGTATATCTGTACTGCGCCTACAGACCAGAAACAGCACAAGTAGAAAGGACTGTACTTCTGAAAGCTCAAAACTTGCCTGGGGCAACGCCGCACAGAAGAACTTAACCAGGACTACTCTCACTCCCAAAACAGATCTTCACAGAGCTCAGCTTCTCCTGGTGGTGAGCTGAGCATCCCTGCCCTGAAGGCAACAGACAAGTACCTACCAACTCCCTTTCCACATAAGTTTTAACTTCTTATTACTTTTAACTTCTGGTAGGGAGCAAAGCCTGTTGTCACACAGAGGTTTTAAGCGACGAACATTTGTCTTTCTGCCTACAGAAAGCTGCCAAATCATAAAACTCCATCCTGTTTGTAAAGCAAGCCCTAGGGTATTATTTTTCCTAAAGTCAATGATGTCACAGAAATACTACTTGAAAACAGAATCTAAAATTACACTCTTGAGTGCAACACATTCTGGAGTTTTCGTTGGCACTGCTAAAATTGTTCTGTTGTGTTTTTCTGGCACAGGCCACAGTCAGATAATTGCTTGGGGCTAATCTTGAGAAGGCAAAAATAACACAACCAGCACAATTCCACTTCTGCTCCATGTTCTATTAAGAAACAAATATTCTCCACAGCATGAAGTCCAGTTATCTTGCCAAAAGAAATGTACTAAATGGAGCTGAGTGAATTTGGAGAGTGAGGTACCGAGTACAGTTTTGGCAATGCCAGAAGCTTTTGTGAATTACTGCACAACCGAATTGGGAGGAAGTGTTCCAACACTGGAGTTGTGGGGAAAAGGAAGAGGTCAAAGAGCTTTGTTCAGCCTGAAAGAATTCTGGTTTTCCCCCTCCCAGAAATGTGAACGAACAAGGCATAGAAGGGGACACCTGGTCTCTGTACCCTGCTCTGTCTCCAGGAACAATTTCATAACTGTTCCAGACAAGTTAAATCAGCCATTTAAAGACCTTTCCACCTCCTAATTTTACTGGGTTATAAAAGATTCGCTGCCCAGCATCATTCCACCCTATTCACAGTAGTAGAAACTTGGTGCCAAGAACCAGAGCGCATGAAGCCAGTGTAGAGAGGTGGTAGCAAGCAGCACCAAGTCCTGCTTTCAAGAGCATGCTAGCAGCACCACCAGTGTAATTGGACCAGCTACCATGCAATTCGGTCAGATATCCCCTTTACCACATCTGGCAGAAACGATCATTATGCCCAGAAGACCAGTGTCCAGGTATACCTTCACATCAGTATCTCAGGATGCGGGGATGAACAGCCTTCCACAAACTGAGCAGCTCACATAGTTTGAGCCAGTATATTGTTTTCAAAGGTCTAAAAGCTAATAAATGTTTAAAAGTTGAATAATTAACCTCTCACCTATGAGGAGACTGTATGGGTAGAACAAAAAGTACATATGACCACCAAATCCAGATATTGCAGAAGGGTCAATGAATTTCAGAACCTGAGCACCTAACCTAGAAAGTCATCCATAGTTTTAAACTGGCAAAATAATACAAGCCGAGACTGCTATTAAAAAGGAAAAATCCTGGAGTCAGGGTGAGAAAGATGAAGTTTGGCAAAACCTGGCTCTCCAATATTGAACCAGCATTTCTGGTTTCTGCATTCTTTTTTGAAAAGTAAAACAGAAGTCTGGAGGAAAAAAATGCATGAAGTACTATGGTTCTCACCACCCTTTGTACTCCATATCTCAACATGTTTCTAAACCAATTTATTTCGGATCAGCAGTAATTTCAAACAAAGGATGTTAACCTGCTCCAACTTCTCTAACTACAAGTGCTGAACTCACTCAAATCCCAAACCCGAGCAAGGAGGCCAGCAAATATCAATCTTCAGTATCAATTCAGCTTCCTACCTCCACAGCTGTGGAGGGACACTAATCCTCTATCCTCTGTATCTTCACACAGTAACTAACACAGGATTCTAAAGGGGGAAAACAGCGGGATATGAAGTCTATTTATTTAGGTGCATTGCCAAGGCTTCCAGTGAAGCCATCCCATCCTCCAGCCAGCTAAGATTTCTAATTAGAGTATGAGGAAATTCAGCTTCAGCTGACAGCAGAAGGCTTGAAATAGCCACGAGCCATGGTAAATTTGGATTCTGGTTTCTGTCATCTCCTTCAAAGCTGACGCTATAGTATGCAGTTTTTGTGAAGGAGAAAAGTCAAGTTCATTCAACATAAGGCCTTGACACAGGGCATTTGTTTGCAGTCTTCAGGGACTGTTTTGCGTGCTCTAGAAACAGAGAGAGTTAGATCCTAGATTTCAATTATTTAGTCCATCAAGGAGAATTTACACATAAACCAGAGTGGTGTGTTGGGAAGATGGGTTTAACTCTAGCCAAGGTAGAACCAGTCGAAAGAAGACAGCTTAGGGTCCAGAACAAGCTCCATGAAAAAGCAGAAAGCTCTTTTTAACCCCAAGCACTGGACTAAACCCCGCCAAACAGAAACAACAACAAAGTCAGCTTCCTACCCAATAAGGAATGCTATTATAATTTAACTCAAATCAGTGCTGCTTTTTTTTTTTTTAAATGAGGATCTAACAGCATTTCACTTGCTTCATTAAAATGCCCGTACTAGTATTCTAGTAGCACAGTGATGTACCTTGATCAGATGGCATTAACAATTACTTAGGTTTGTCCTGAGCAGCATCCCTAGGAGTGGGACCTCCCTTGGGAACCAGGATGGGTGATTTCTTCTTCAAAGCAGTAAAGCAGTACAGCTCTCTGGTTATTGCAGCGTCTCTCCAGAAGAAAAAAAAATAAAGAGGTATCTTCTTATTGTGTGCTTTGCTTCAGCATTTATCCAAAGGTCCCAATGCCTCTAAGACAGAGATTAATAACGCCCAGTGATTATCCCCAGAGCTTCCCTAAAGGGCTGGAAGGAAAAGGATGCTCTGTGCTATTCTGACCGCTGGATTCCTTTGAGGCAGATTGTTGCACCATGAGGTAAGAAAACTCTTCAGTTAACAACAGGCCATCTTGCTTTCTTATTTTGTTTGTGTCAGGCTTAGAGAAGCCCAACTCCTGATTTATTTTGGCACCTTTGCTATTGATCCCAGCTGCAACCATAGCTGTGGAAACATTAAAGGAAAGGGAACCACACTTCATCAAAACTCAAATCCCAAATCTTTGTCATTTGGGTAAGTATTCAAGTCAGCTTCATTTCATCTAAATGAAGATTAGAATAAACAGATGTGTAGAAGAAAAATATACACACCCTGAGCAGGCAGATACCAAGGGAATGCGAGGATGAGGCTCCAACCACACATTCTCTCAGTCTTTTGTTTTTGTTCCCACCCTCCTACCCACCCCCCCCCTTACCCTTCTGATTTCAGGCTAGGAGAGAAGCACAGTGCTGAAATAACAGTGAATACCTTAAGTACAGCCTCTCCACAGCAGCACAAGCTTTAGGAGCCTCCTGGGAACACTACGGCTCACATGCTTTTGATTCCCATCTCCAGGTTCAGATAAGCCTCTGAGTTTGATGCCAATCCAAACTGAACCAGAATCCCAGGCCTCCAGGTCTAGCTCAAGTTCAGCGCGTTATAAGGCAGCGCTTATCAGCTACATTCGTAAGTGCTGTCACCTTGCAGCTGCTCTGGTGAAGCCTGGTCAATAGCACTCTACAGAAAGTTCAAGTTACAAGTACACATGGGTATTCAGATAGCCTCTGGAGTGGTAAATGCCATCAAATTGAGGGGAAAGGCACCTAGAAGCATGGAGTACATCTCCTTCCCCAGCCTGTCCAAGAGCACAACGTGAGTTTTGGAAAGCACACCGCTATGCCCTTACAACCAGTCCTAGATACTTAGCTGTACTTTCACTGCATGCTGAGAACAGACTGCACATGGCACTCTGCAGCACACAGAGGGCTCCCTGTTCTCCCTGATAGGGTGTTAGATATCCTCAAAGGACATAAAAGGATGATTGGAATGCACTGGTGTGGGACACCCACCCAGAACCAAAACAAGGAAGTTAGGAAAGGGAGCTGGGAGTCCCTGCACTAGCAGCTCCCTGTTATCTAATACGGACAGAGTGATGAAAGTGGGCTCTCAAATGCCCTTAGGCCAAGGCTTATTACACAGAAAACAAAGAATTTTCTCCCCCTCCTCTCTCTCAGAGGAAGCAAACAGCAGTGTCTTTCTGTCCCTGGGCTACACAGATAAAAGGACTGTATCTTGTAAAGTGAACAAGCTGCCCTGAGGCCAAGACACACAGGAAAAAGGCAGTTCAGGTTCAACAGAGTGCTTGCTGGGAGGACTCATACCAAGCAAGGCATAGTGCCTTATCTCCAGCTGTAGGTACCACCAGCCATTTCACCCACAGCTTACCAGGGTATGACACAGGAACCAGGCAGCACCAGAATCTCTCTCTCCATCCCCTGGCTCCCAAACCACACGGTATCTGCCCAGCTACATGGTACCTGGGCTGTTCTGGAGAAGGAAGAGGGAAGGGGAGTGGGAAGGGGCCAGGAGTGGCCTTTTAAATGTAGGACATTAGCTATCAGGATGAAGGTAACATCTCAGCAAGGCTGGCTTGTGAGAGTCCAGCCTCAAAGCCAGGAAAGCTGCAGGCAAGAGTTGTCAGAGCCTTTCACTGGGAGCTCTGTTATCTGCATATCATTGAGCTGCACTCTCACATCCACATTTCCTCCAGCATTACAAGGAATATCACTGCAGATGAGCGATGCTTTCAGAATGGCATGTGTGTGGGAAGGCTGCACAAACAGTGCGGCTCCTCTAGTGAAGTTGTTGCTGTTCCAGGGTGAAGATGAAAGCAGCTCACAACTTTTACTTGTCCCTGGCTCCCCCAGGTAGCCAGCAGATGACAGACGGCAGGAAGGTCAGTGCTTTTGCCTTGTAGCCATATAAGTAAAGGCAACAACCTACAAGCATTGTTAGAGTTCCTGACCAACCGTAACTATGTGTTTTTTCATTGCAAGGTCTCGTTTTATAATGATTAAAACTCTGCAGAACAGTTTGAACAGGTACTAGACTTGTCATAGCCAGAAACAGTCTGTTAACCTCCCATAGGACAGACTACAATTTCTGTACTGCCAAAATGAGGACTTGGACCCAGTTCTCCTAATCACTGGCAGCTGCTGTACGCACTACTCACACTGATTTAAAGTTCACACATTCACATGGCTTACCCTATCCTTATCCTGCAGATGAAAGCCAATATTTAGAGAACAAGCAAGTCATGTGAAGAACCACAACAGGAGGCAAAAAAAACAGGAAGAAGCTCCACTCTCCATAGGAAGCATCCTCCACCCTTGTCTCCACCAAGTCAGCCCAGTTCTTCAAGATGAGTACTGTTACAGCCACTGAGTCTTGGCAGAGAAAGTCAATTGATGGCCTCCAGAGCTTGCACAGCCAAAGCAAGAGAACTAACCCATGTAGGACCTGGAGCAGCAGCCATCACTCCTGCTGATTAAAGCAGGTTTTAGTCACTTAACACAGGTCTCAGGGCAGTTTGGTGACAGTCAGGTGACAGCCCCAGTAACAACAAGCCTGCAATGTACAATGAAGGTATGGCAAACCACGTTTAACAGAACTGCTGTGTTTTAGCACTGCCCCGAGGCACCTTGCCACAGACAGAGCCCTGTTCAGCCTAGGGCTGTACAAACACCAGACAGACAGGTAGCTCCAGGCCCAAGACACAGGTTATTTCACTTGAAGATGGTGCAGTGGAGAGGAGAAAAACAAGCATGAATCAAAGTACACACAAAAGCAGCAGTCCTAGGACACCAGCCACTTATTTGAAGATGGCCTCAGCTTTGATATCACCTTAAATCAGACTGCTTGCTGCTCTCAGAGATGCTGCCTCACTGCATCCCTTAGAACAGCTCTAGGGCTTGCGCAGCCATCCTCCAAGCAAAAATAAACTTGAACTAAACACCCACTCCCTGCCCTAGCACCAAAGTAGCTGCAAGAGAGGAACCAGAAACAGGGGCAGACAGGTGAGTGGGGGAGCTTCTCTTCTAGTTTTAGTCTTAAGATAACAGCATGGACAAGAGAGGTGGCTCTGCTGCAATGCACTGGATAATAAGCCTGCTCCTGAAAGGAGCCTGTGAAATGCTCTGCTTAAATGGGGCAAATGGGCAGTGAAAGCTGCATCTCTGACAAAGGACAGGGAACAACAGGATGTAGACAGGCAAAAAGGCAAACTGCTTATGGTAGAGGATCAGAAAAAGAGGTGACCAAAAGGACTAGCAATGTTTCACAACAGCATCTGGACACGCATTTGCCAAATGCACTGGTGACAAGCATGGAAATCTCAGGGAGATGTGAGGAGCTAGAGCAATGACAGAGCCATGACATCTAATCTGGGGTGACATCTGCCTCTGGCTAGAGCAGCAAGATTGTTTTCACCACTACTGGAAAGAAGATTGCTGTAGTCAGAAACAAAGCTGCTGAGGAAAGGGAAAAGTATGAGTGCAGGAATAAAGCAGTCAGGAATTCTGTATTATACACAACATGGAGGCGTAAATTAGACATCGCCTAAAGAAAGAGTAAATAAAATGCTAGACTAGAATCTTGGTGGCATACAGAGAGATTAAGGAAGGAGAGACAGTTTGGGGAGAAAGGCCAATGCCTTTCACACTTCAGGTTGTTGAAGAGTCCTTCGGCACAGACACCCTCACAAGGTGGGAAGATGCAGCTGCAAAAATTGGAGACAATTCCCAGTAACACAGTTGGCAAGGTGTGAAATCCAGAAAGAAGGGTCGGCACAGAGGCAGAGAACAAGCAGATTACTGGGGCTTAAAACAAGAGACACCTTAGAAAGTCAAAATGAAACGTCTGTTTGTTGATAGCTCTTCAAGACTGAGCTAAATTTAAAGTCAAGAACACTTGAAAATGAAATGTTCTACACAGACATGGTTATTTCTACAGCTTTGGTTAACACCCTTCCTGGCAGTGAAAGGCACTTTAATGTGGTAAAGTCAGTGCTAGGAGAACACAGCAGTGCTCTCCTAGCCATCCTCCAAGAAAGAGCACTGCTGTGTTCTCCTCACTTGACCTCCACTAGGCTAGTTTCCACAGATTTCAGCGCAGTGGGTCTCCATCCCCCATTCCGAGAACTGGTGCCCTCAGAAGGTTACTCAGTTACTGCACAGTGTCAATCAGTAGTGGCCAACATCACATTACATCACAACAGCCAAACAAATCAGTGCAACCAGTACAGCATCCAAAGCACGGAGACCATCTCAGAGCTCCCTTACCACCACCCAGATCTGAAAAAGATGCCACTTTCCAAAGAATTCCTGGTCTGTCATTGCAGTGGGTCAGGACAGACTCCTTAGAGAGTCACAGGTTTTGTGCTGTCACTCATATTAATGATGCAATGCTTTATTAATTGGAGTTTTCCTGAACAGCATGCGTAGTATCAGTGACACTCATAATTAAATAGGCAGGCAGCTTTTTTTTTTTTTAAATGAGCAGAGAGTTAATTGAATTCTGGAGTCCCTGTGATCAGCTGTGAAATTTATACCTGCAATTTGTGCAGGCAGCAAGAACTAGAGCCTTTGGGGCCTTGTTATTCATCAAAAATAGGCTGATTTATTTGTGCCAAGTATCTCTGTAGGAGGCTCTTGGGCCCGATGTACAGTCACTTTCCTCCAATTAACCTCCCCGGCCTAGAGGGAAAAGAGAATTAGACATCTGTTAAAAGCACGAACCTAGTCTTGAGAAAGCAGGCACATTTTAGTGAAGCCAGCTCTCATCTGAGTTAACCTCTGGCCACCAGGAGTTGAGGAGTTCCCAGCATGAAATATGTCAAGAACAGCTGAGTAAAACTACAGAGCTGAAGTTAATCACGGACAACAGGAGATGGAACGGTCTGAAATATTTGGACCCACCTTCACACTCATTTTTACTGTGAGCATCTCTAACCTCTGCTTTAAGTTCTCTACTGTTGTTAGTACCTTGGCAACTATCATCCCCCCCAGAAATTTGATTTCCCTTACTCTTGGCTTACCCTACACAAATCCTCTACAGGCATATAACTACTTTCCAAGACTGAATTAGTTACTTATCACCAGGTAATTTCTCTCCTTCCATTTTCCCCTCTTGTCTGTACAAAATTCAATTCCCAGAAGACAACGTTTTGGTCAGCTCTTTTCATGCCACCTTTCTTCCAATTACTGCTAGATCTGGTTAAGTCTCTATAAAAAGACTGGAATTGTTTCACCTTTTTTGTCTTGCTTAGGTCAGGGCTCAGCACAAAGCTTCTCAGCACAGTAGAAGCAGGCATTTCTCAGCAGCGCAAAGAAGAATTTGTGCATGCATTCAGGAAACTCTTCAGCTATGCACTCCTTTGCATTGCCATCTCAAGGACCAGACAGGATCTGAGCAGGGGTCTTAAGGACCAGAGCTCAGTGCCTCCAAGCCACCCAAAGCCTTTGTTAACCTTCTCTTTGGATTAAATACTGTTATAGGGCAATAGTAGAGCCAGAAACCAATGATACCTTTGCTCAGCTGAGTTTCCAGTGCAGAGCTAGCAATATGACATCATTCTTCACGACTGAAGCACTGCACCAGCACACATCAGCTAATCCCCCTCTAAGTGTGGGGAAGATAGTTTTTAGTTCTGCAGTTGGCTTTTATAAAACTTCTGATCAGAATGGCTCCCAGGCAAAGATAGAGCTTCCACATCAACATTCTGGAGAGTCCACAGTGTAATTGTTTTTGCATGGGAGAAGCATAGGCCAGGATTTATTTAGTAATGTTTGTGTCAACTGGAAAAAGACTGAAGTCAAAATGGCACCTGCTAGTCTCAAAATACACCAGAGTAGCACAACCAAATTTTTCACCTTGCTCTTATTCAGAGCAGATTGTAGCTTAAAAAGCATCAGCATTTTATCCTATGATGTTTATAGCTAATAGGTCCATGACTTTCTTCCCCCTTAAATGTTGATTTCCTTTAAAATGTTAGAGTTTAGTTTACAGCTTATTTTGACTGCATTGGGTATAAAGTCTTGTCTGTTCGCCAGTCAGGAAAAGTCCATTACGTATCTAGATCTACAGAAAACTGGAGGTAGCCAGCAGGACACCTAGCTAGAGTAGTTCTTCTCCCCCACCTAGCATTACTGGTTGGTTTGGGAAACAGTCATTCAGGAGAAAAAAAAAAGGAATAAAGACAGTATCGACAGCCCAATCAGTTATTAAAATCCATCCTTTCTCATGGTTAAATGCAGCCCTTTAAAATGAGCAGACAAGGCTTGTTAATGATTCTTGTAAAGATCTTTAATGATGCCCTATGACATGAACATGACAAGCACCTATGTAAAAGCTGTTTATACAGAAACTGGTTTCACAGGAAAAGTGTTTTAGGAACAGTTAGAAAACTCTTATTTCAGCTGCTATTTCTTGACGCATGAGTTCAAAGGCAAGCTCACTACCAAGCAGCTTTGGTGTCTGCTTACAAAAGAAGGCAACAGCAGCAATTGCTCCCAGAGGAAAGACTGGGAACCTCACAATAAGGACATTCAGCTCCCTAAGCAACTCAACTCTTCACAGAAATATGATTTCTACATAGCTACTGTAGCATGTCCTTACTAGCCCAGAGCTCCAGTAGATTAAGAGTAGCTCTGGTGATTCCGGAGGTCTACAGCAATCTCATGAAAAAAGTTTATCCCAGGAGCAACCCATAGGACATGAGCCATGCTTTAGGGTAGGATGCTTTCAGCAGGTACCTTGCTCATTAAAACAGACAGCAACAGCCAGGCCACTTCTGCTGATCCAGGAAATGTCTGGTTGGCCTGCTGCTCCACATTCACGGACCTCAGAATCACATAGCTTCACACACACCTGCTGCCCACAGCAGGAGTGCCACAATGTATTTGCAGAAAAGGGGCAACACTTGCAGCACAGCACAGGAGACAAATGCTTAGAAGCACCCACAAACAAACCAAAAAACAAATAAACAAAAAATAGCCACCAAACAACAAAACATGTGCACAGGAAGCTGCAGAGGAGATAGTGCAGCTAGCCAGAGAGGTTACCACTATACTTTTTATCAAATAGCTCACTGTATTCGCAGGGCACACAAAGTTGTATTTTGACTTCAGATAGTTAAGCACTATATGTGAACACACTTGTCTCAGGCAAGCTCCATCAGCAGATGAGAGCTATTTGCACCAGAGGGCTGAACACCAGTTAGCAGGCTGCACCAGTCAGGGAGAGAATCACACCATCCCTGAGTCAGCCTCCCACCGCACACCAGGCGGCTGGACAACAAACATCACCTCTGACACAAAGGCTTGGCTGGCTCCAGGGGCTGGCCTCCCCACACAACAGTTCTGAATCAGTTCGGCCTTTGGAGCTGCCTTTCAGAGAGTCTCAGGCAGCGCACTGACCGCTAACCCCAGTCAGGGGGTGCAGTGAGGTCAGGGCACAGATACAAGAAGGACAGGGGTTTCAAAACAATTTATCTTCAGGGAGATTTTCAGTGCATTAAAAAACAAACAAACCATAATGCAATGGAAAGTACAGCAACAACAGCAGAGCAGCAAGACCCCAGGCTGCAGAAAGTGAGGATTTGCTCAAACACAACAGCCACAGAAATAAAGCAAAGACACTGCTTACCTTCAAGAGGCCTTAGGCTCACAGGAACCTTCAGTGAGACACCCTCACCTCCACTGCCAGCCCTTAAATGGGGTCTGGGAAGGGGGGGATCCTGGCTCCACCCCTTCTGGTCACTCAGGTGCATTGCATTGCATTGCATGTACCTGAGCTCCCCTGGGTTGGCCCTGCCTACCCACCAGGTGCTCCATCACTGCTTCAAGCCCTGACTCAGCATTTCCGCTACACAAACAAACAAAAAAAACCCCAGTATATACACACCTCCATGTATACACACAGCAAAACCAGAACATTTACTATGAAGTTATTTATGCAACCTCTGTAGGCTTACTCATAGACAAAAACATTGCATCCATCTGTCACATTGGATCAAATAACTGATCCATCAAACCTAATAAGTACTTCTGGGAAGCAGAAGGAAAACATTCACACATAATTGTGCCTCTTGCAGACACAGCCTCTGTTCTCACACTGCGGGGAAAGAGGAGCAAGGCAGGTCCAAAAGGTCCACACCGCACCAAGGGCTCGCTTCAGGTCTCTCACAACATACCAAGCGGCAGGAACTGCAGAAGGATGGGACTTCCCAGGCCAAAGGGAACCAAGGAGCCCTTCTGCAACATACCTCACACCAGGTCTCCGTACGTCCTCAGCCCAGGTGAAACTCCTCGTCTTCTCCGAGGTCGGCCCTGCACCCGCACAGCTGCGCCTGCCAGGCCGCACGCGGCCCTGTGAAGCAAAGCAAAATCCAAATTCCACTTTTTCTGGCCCTCCGTGCACGCACCGCGGAGGCGAGCTTCAACAAGCACGGCCGGTGCCACACGTGCCTCGCATTTCTTCCGAGGCCGCCGGCTCGAGCTGAAGGCAGGGCGGCCGGGAGGAGGCCGGGTCCCGCAGGGAGCGCGCCGGGCCGAGGCAGAGCGGCACGAGCGCGGCACCGCCTCAGCACCGAGCCCCGCACCGCACGCGGCGCCCCGCAGCTCCTCCGGCCCCGGCCTCCGGCTCGCTGCCACAAGAGGGGGACAGAGCACCGCACAGCCCCGGAGCGCCCACCGCCCGCTGCCTGGGGCACGGCTACCTCTGCAGCGCGGGAGTCGTGGGACGGCGGCGCTCCCCGCAGGCACGGGGCGCTGCGCGGACTGCAGCGGGGCGGACGAGCTCCGCGCGAGCCCGCAGAGCAGCGCTGCCCCGGAGCCATCTGAGCACGCGCCCCGAGGAAAGTTGTTTGCTTAAAAGGTGTTTGAGCGGCTCTTGGCCATCAGTGACAAGTCATTATTTAATTCCTTTGGTACGGGTGGAAATAGCGTCAATCAAAATGAATGCGTCTGGTAGCTAAATAGGAACGTAATCATCCATTAAAATGTTCACGTTTATGAAAACTGTTTATTCAAACAAAGTCATAAGAATCTCATTGTGGTTTGACGATCAGCTAATGTCCCCTTAAGGCAGAATTGGAACACTTGATGCTTGGAAGGAGATAACATTTTAAATGCCTCATCATTTTATAACTCCACAGTTATTCTCCAACATGATTAAACCTTTGCATGGCAGCCCTGGAGATGGATGTCCTTTTGTTCATCTTCATGCGCACACATGGCAGCACAGACCTTCCTCTCCAGCCACGTGACCCAAAATCAGAGAAAGGGCCAAAGAGGCGAGCACTGGAGGTAAGCTGAAGGTATGGCCGTGCGGCTCAGCCCCCCCGGTCTGGTAGGGCTCATGCAGCAGCACAGAGTGCTGGAGCTGAGAGCTCTCCTTCAGACATGGTGCTGCTGGGAGAGGCTGACAAAGGAATCGTAGAATCACCATGGTTGGAAAAGACCTCTAAGATCATCCAGTCCAACCGCCCACCTGCCCCCAATATTTCCCACTTAACCATGTCCCTCATTACCACATCTAAACGTTTCTTGAACACCTCCAGGGTCAGTGGCTCCTCACCTCCCTGGGCAGCCCGTTCCAGCCCCTGACCGCTCTCTCAGAGAAGAAAGCAAAGAGCATCCTTGCTGCCCAATGGTCTGTGCCCACGGAGACCATGAAGGCATGAACGAGCCATCCAGCTACACAGGTGTGCACACAATATGTGGCCCCACAGACTGCTCTGTTCTTGCCCTTGTGTGCATCCCAGTTGGTATTTCCATTCAGACATGCACGTTGGAGTCCCCAACCTCAAACCCAACCTCATTTCCTTTTCTGAGAAGGGAGAAGTTATACATGTAATTAGATAACATTCAGCAGTAAGGCAGACTTAACAACTACAGACAGGTTTCATTTTGAGTCATACTTTCGATTAAGCACGCATTGGATCTGCTTTCTTGTACAAAAGCCTTAGACCCTCAGGAAGGTTGCTGCATTCAGAGGCCGGCATGCAGGAACCACACGGTGCGTTCATGTGCACAGAAATTGTTGGCCCTCCCTGTTGCAGTATATCTTCAGTTCAGATATGACTGCGACAAATTCAGTTGGCATCTGTGTGCTACATACAGCATTTCACCGGACAGCTCTGAGGGGATCCAGTCACTGAGCTCCCACTGAGCTTTAATCTCCAGATTCAAGCTAGCTCAGGCAGATCTCTCCAGAAAGCTCTGAAATGTAATTGTCCTTTGGCAGGTGCAGTTTTATCCTGAAGTATTTCCACTGCAATTAATAATGAATCATAACGCATATGTCTTGCAAGAACTTACTCGGGAGCTAGGCTATTTCCTACACTCCTGAAATGGGTAAGAACAGTCATAACGTCCTGTGCCGAAATATCAATCTCTTCCAATACTGAGTGGGAAGAAGGGAATTTTGTATCTTGATAAATTTTTAGTGCGTACTCTAAAAATCTTGAGGATTTTTATGACCTTATAGAGAAGTAAGGACCTTCTCCATAAATTTATAGGTTTCATCTATTTCAGTTGAATTTAGTAAACAATGGCTCCATAGTTCTCAGTGAATGGAGCTATAAGCCCCCAGTCACCAGCAATTCATTACACATTTGCTTTAATAAGAAAGATCCAAATTCTTTTGATAACCACGAGGAAATTGTGAGAGCTGTCTTTGTCCTGGAGAATTTCCACTATCAGTCAGCATTAGTCAAGCACTAATGGACATTAAAAAATAAAGAATTGCTGGAGACTGTAAAAAATACATCATTTCAACTTTCCCATGTGACTGAGGCCTTGAGAAATTGACTGGCATAGCTATAACAAAATAATTAGTCTGTTATAGCTGTGCCTGTATAACTTCTCCACATGGACACTCTATTCTAAAATTTAAGTGACTTTATTACAGGATAATTACTCAAGGACTTTAGTCCAGAATGAGGTTCTGCACAGGAGAGCTTTGCCGGTGTGCTCTAGTGATTTAAATTCACCATACTAAGCAGGTGAATTTTGCTGTGCAGACTCTCTGGAGAGACTGCCAGCAGTATTAGATAAGACATCCCCATTCTGTATTATCTGAAAATTGAACTTCTGCACTGCACAGAGCACAGCATGCCATTTTGCATGCTCTCACAAGCAGGCAGGGCATCTACCTCCCACAGGAATGTACTCCTGCAGCACGGAAGGAAGGGAAGGCAGATATCATGCAGCTGTAGAAAAAGAAGTGGGATTTAGTGAACATAGGGTCACATTTTTCAAGTGTGCTATCAGATCCATTTTCAAATACGAATATTGGATGTCCAGCCTTTCCACCCACTTGCCTACATTTTTGGCTAGAAAAATCTGGCTCTGATGCCAGATTTGCTTTCCTTGCTGGTGTTCTATTAATGCTCTTTCAGAAGTAGGCAGCCCTTACACGGGTTACATCTGGCCTTTACAAAACGCTATGCTTTTGAGCATGATATCAATGCGTGCTGTCAAAGCCTCAGCCTTCAGCAGGGCTCCCCTGACCGGCTGCTGGCTGCCGTCCTGGCTTGGCTGAGTCACCCAGGCCGCAAATGATTCATTAAAGCCACTGAGGATCATCACAAGCCGCATTCTTTTAACGAGACTTCACACACTTCCATCAACAAATGTCATGGTTTGGGGTGTGAAGACACAGTGAGAACCTCTAACCTGGGACACATGAGAGATTCCCCTTCCTCCTCCTCGCACTAATTAGCTTTGCTGCGATCCAGCGAGTGCTAACTACAGCAACGTGAACGAGCCACGTCTTGCCTGATCTCAGAAGCAAGGCAGCCCCGGTCTCTGCAGAGAGACCACCCGGGAATCTGGGGTGCTTCAGGCACAGAGTCATTTACCATGTGTTTGAAATTGAACTAATGGAAAGATCTTGTTCGGTCCCAAAACACAGCTGAGCTAACACGTAGGAATCAAAGAAAACAAGCAGTCCTATTAACAGCAGAATCAGTGAAGCCTGGTTTGCTGCGCATTTGTCTTTCAAAGTTGAGCTCCTCTGTGGATTCCCTCATGCTTAGAGTACTGAGTTCATGGCTTTTCTTCAATGGACAAGGGCTTAGCATGGTTTCTTTTGCCTACACAGTATGCAATGTTTTCCTAATTGTAAAATCTCAGCCCCCTAAATCAAATTAACCAGAAACTAACAATTTCTGCTGAAAACACTAAGAATTACCTACTGATGATGGCAAGCAGACTCAGAGCAAGAGTACAAGAATGGTCTATTAGAAGTTCAAGGCCTTCAATTCATTCAATCACAGATCAAAGACTTTCAGGGTACACAGGCAGATGAGTTATGACAGTCTTTTCCAGCACTTCCCCATGTCACGTAAAAATAGTGTCTCCCTGCCCTACACTGGTGTCCTAAAATTTTGATATCATAGAATCATAGAATGGTTTGGGTTGGAAGGAACCTTTAAGATCATCTATTTCCAACTCCCTGCTGTAGGCAGGGACACCTCTGTCTAGACCAGGTTGCTCACAGCCCCATCCAGCCTGGCTTTGAATGCTTTCATGGAGGGAGTATCCACTACCTCACTGGGCAACTTGTGCCAGTGTCTCACCACCCTCACAGTAAAGAATTTCTTCCTAATATCTAGTCTATATCTACCTTCTTCCAGTTTAAAGCCATTTCCCTTCATTAATACAATAATCATAAAGGCATCTCAAGACCAGGACAGGTAATTTATGCTCAAATCAGTTTTCAATGTTAGTAAATCAGTTTTCAATGTTAGTAAATCTTCTCATTTTATCTCCATTTGAAGGTGAAAAACTTGTTCACAGAAATGTATGTCTCCTCAACAAACAAAAGCAAATGACTTCACCTGAAGTGAGTGAGAATTAGAAAATGTCCAATTGTCCAAAATTGGAGCAGACTGCTACTGGTGTGTTTTTCCCTCAATAACACACTGATATCTCTTCTGCTCTACAGAACAGATTCTGCCGTGAATGTTCTTCTCAAGCCTTTCAGAGCCAAACCACTGCCATACTTTCTCCAAAAGCACCAGTTCTGGGAGTCCAGATGAAGTCTAGCAGACAGGAAGAGAAACGCCCGCCTAGGCCCCCTGTCAAAGGGAGCAGCCATAAATGGAGCTTGCAGCTTCTAATGGGGCAGGGATTTAACTCCTGGAGGCCTATTTGCACTTTTGTTTTTGTGTTAAAGAGTCTGGGAACCCGTGCCTGTGAGGGTCAAGCAGGGGCAATGCAATGCTCTTCTCCCCTTTCAAGTGCAAGGCGCAGCCCAGACCACTGCATGCTCTTGCATGTGAATTATTTAACCGTTCCGCTGGTTAAAAATAGCACGGCAGCAACTCCCTTCGCCTCTCAGCCTCTGACTGTTAAATGGGCCGGCAGAGCCCAGCCAAGCACTGGGGTCATGGCCCGGGCTGCACATGAGACCAGGCGCAGGGTGCCAGAGGCAGCGAGAAGCAAGTGGCCGTGCAGCCTAGTTCCAGCCCGATGATATCAGCCTGGGAGAGAAAGGCAAGGCGAGCTCGGAACATTATGGAGCTGCCAAAGAAAACACTGTCTTCACAATGAACAAAAGTCTGATTAATTATTAATTGCCTGCCAGCTAATTAGCATTCCCTTGGGCAGCTGTCTACAGAATGCCTTATATTTCCAACCTACCCCAGGCCAACATCATCTATGCAAATGGCTTTGGATCAGAATTAGCAACTGATTCGTTGCCTGAAACAAGTTGTTCCCCTCCCCTCACCTCCTCCTGCCACCCCTTTTTCCGCCACCCAGGGGTTTGAGCTCATTACAGCTTAAGCTAAGCAGAAAACACCCCTTGCTGATGTCTCTCTCTGCAGTTCTTGCTCAGCCTGTGCTTTTCCAAGGAACCCAGACACCTCCCCCCAGCCCTCAGCCTTCACAACATGGGGACAACGTCAGTGTCTTGGTGCTGACACAAAGCTATGGCCATGGAGCAGGAACAGCTCCAGGCTGCGAGGAACTGGTGAGCAAAGGAGGCAGAGACCGACTCTTGGCTTTAGAACTGAAGGCAGCATTTAGGGAATTCTTCGTCAGCTAATGCTTGTGTTCAACTCCTATTAATGTTAATGGGACTTACGCACATGCATCAAGGGCAAACAGACCCCTTACCAGAGCAGAAGCATAAATTACAGCTAAGTACAGGCAGAGCAAACCTTCAGTTTGCTGTTTTACCATGCTAAGAAGGATGCACTTTCCATTTTAAGATCTCAGCAGCATTTTTTTCTTTTAGATGGAAAGAGCCAATGCTGTTGGTGAAAAATTGCAGCTGAACATGAAAGTATCTCAGTCTGCCATCACACTGCTAGGCAAAGGCTATTCCAAACCTACCCAAGCATTACAACTCGAGGAAGCACGACATAAGTATTTATCATGCTGTATTTGCAGTACAAGCAAATCCCAAAATGGATTTATCATTTTCCCTGAAACCCTCACCTGGCTTCTGTATTCACACCTGACACCTGAGTGTACCTGATGCTCATATTCATTAGATGAAAATGTGCTTAAGAGCTTAACAGGATAGCAGGTAAAGTTCACAAGGAAAGATGAAGAATGAAACAAGGATCAACTACAGAGTGGTCTTAGGTATCAAGGCTGACCATCAGCAATCAGGTGTACCAGGGAAGATGAGCTGACCTGAAACCGAGTGGCTGTGATGAACATCTCTCCAGCACCTTCACCAGAGCTCAGACTGACTCCCCAGGTCCAGAGATTTGAGGAAAGATCACGTCCCTCGCAGCAAGGCCAGGTGACAAAGGCTGCCATGGCAACTGGAGAAGTCCTCAATAATGGGAGCACAGAGTCACTGGGACAGAGCAGTGTCCTGCTCTGTTTATGCATTTTCTAGACAAGGATTCCTGCACTGCATGTCCTGGCTGTTATTGCAGTATAAGCATTGTAAATGGACTGGTTTTTGTCCAAAGCCAAAAGATAAGTGCTTATGCAGCAAGACGATTAAGATAAGGAGAGCAGTCATGTTCAGACTGAAGGGACAAAATCTGTTTGAAGTTCCTGTGTTTTAGGCAAGGAACTTGATCTGCCATGTGAAAAATAAAAAGCCCCCGTTACCACAGTCAAATTCTTACTCTCATCCTACAAGATTTGCCATACCTTCTGTCTAGCTATACACTCCGCTGTGCCAAGAAAGCAGCGCGTTAGTCAAGCACAAGATCATGAAGTTACATCTCCATAGCTATGGGATACAGCCCTCTGGGATGTACAGGCACTGCACAGGAGCAGAAGGTGTTTTTGGAGTACCCCTGTTAATGGCTTTGCAAAGAACCTGCAGCCACGGTGCACAGGCAGATTTTTTTTATTAGACTACATTTTCCTCATGTACTTGAGTCATATAAAGCACATAAACTCATGAATTCCAACTAAGACTAGCATAAATCAGGGATAGCACCACTGAAGCCAATGGAGTTGCACTGGGGTGAAAAAGTGGCATAAATCAGAGCCTGACCAGGTACACATTTTCTTTAAGGTAGACAGACCATTAAGTGGCTTACATAGACTCCTTATCACATTACAGTTCTGTAAGGTAAATAACAGTCACCATGCACTGTATGTAATGAATTGCAGCCTGCAAAATACAAATGGCCATTTTTTCTCAGGGAATCTCAGCTCAGAGCTCTGGGACCGAAAATAATGGGCAATATTCTCCAGCATTCATGTGTGACATTCCCATTAGTATTAACAGGAGGTATGTGCCCAAAGTCAGGATGTATTCATCAACAATCTGAATTGGATATTTCTGAAGCTCCTGATCAATGTTCCAGTTTCTTACTCAGAAATGACGCTCCTAGAGAACAGCCACAGCTCTTTACTCATCCTTGCATAGCCCTTGCACAGGAAAATATTTGCACAGTGGCAGGTAGAGCTAGAATCAGAAGCAAAGCAGCCTTGTATCAGTTACCTCTGAACCTCGAACTCCAAAGCTGGCTTCTTCAGCCTCGTGACATGATTTGAAGGCCAGATGGCAGCTGGTAGCTAAAGCATGAAGAAGGAGAACGGGGAGAAGTTAGGTGACCATGAAGCCACAGGGCAGATCAGTGGGAGCTAGTGAAGCCAAGCCTCTGACCTTTTGGTCACATATTCTGTCATATGCTACCACCTTCCTACATTTAACCTGAGAGGCTGTAATCTCTCTCATGTTTCATAAAGTTAAGTCTATTGACTTCAAATAAGTTTGCACCAAGCTTATGTTGGAGAAGGTAAAATCAAAATTCTGATCCTCAAAGTAAAGCAGAACTAACCAGTGAGATAATTTAACGTAGTAAGTTTACTGATGAACTTCAGAACATAAATGCTCAGCGTGTCTGTTCTCATCCCAAACAGCCTATGCACATGTGTTTTACTATTCTCTGCTTATTTTTTGAGTTACACTTCAAGATGACTTGTATATGGAGCTGCAGCAGGTGCAACAGGCAACCAAACTGTAGCTGACACAGGCAGAGCATGCACGTGTGCACAGCTTCACTAACGAGAACAAATTGCTTCCTGAGTTGCACTTAAGGAGAGCCATAGGCTGGTTCAAAACTAAACATATGCTATAGCATATCATTAGAACACAGAGCTTGGGGAGAACAGAGTGGCATGAGTAGATAAATACAAAGCTAAGAAGCAGTGGAATCCTTGCAGGAGAGAAGGAATGAAAGACACAGAAAACCAAGGAGCACAGCTGCTTGAAATAACTTTAGAGAAGAAATGGAACAGTTGCTTGCCTCAACCTAAGCCCTTATTTCTGAAAGTAAGAACCTTGGCAGCACCACCTCTTGCCTGCTCAGGCACTGGGAGTACGTCACAGAGAACAAAAGGGTGGAACTGAGTGCCCAGCCTAAGCCATCAGATCTCAAGATTTCGGAGGTATCAGCTGTGCAATTAGAAAAGGTGTTTTTAAAAAAGACTTTCAGGACAGCAATACCAAGTGCTTGCAGCTGTGAACACGAGGGCTTAATCTCAGAGTTACTGGCCTGGGGATAAAGCCCAAGTACTCCGTCCATACCTTCACAAGCTGTAATTAGGATAATAGAACAATGTAAATAGGACTCTCAGCTAAACAATAACTGACAGCGATACAATGGAGGGGTCGGGGGAAGCTAATCCAGAAATTCAGCGTGCACCCCCTTAAGCAAGGAATTGGAGCGCTACTAAAAATAGAAGGTGAGACTGTCTGACAGCTAAATTGCCAGTGGTGGCTTAGCATGGATTCGGTTACATTGCTCAGCGACCCTCAGTGAATTAAATAGATTGAAATGCTAATGATAGAGTGAATTCCCAGTGCAGAGGTAGAATAAAGTAGTCAGATTGGGTTTCAGACAAGGTGAGTTCAATGGCAAGAGAGAGATCAGCGTTTGTTTGGATCGAGGTACAAAGGTAATTTGTCTAGATCAGGGCAGAGAGATGCTGCTTTAAAGCTAAGTAACACTCCACAACCAGCATGGCCCCGCCAGCCATCTCAGTGACTGGTAGGTTCCTACCATCACTGCAACATTTTTCACTGGTCTCAAAATGCTCTTAACGGCATTATCATTTATCTCCTAATTAGTTAAATGCTGCTCTGATGACAGATGTGTGATGGTTCACCTGTGCTGTCACTCAAGCTACACTTATAATTTGCAGTGAGATGTGTCGCAAAGCAGTGCATAATGAGACAATAGGGTACACCAAGGGTGTGCTAACACACAGCTTTGGGAGGAAAATAACAGTGGTGTTTTCACTCTTTGGTATCTACAGGATACCATGGCAGTGCAAAAGGATACGGAGGTTCATCTTCACGGCTCCTCAAATTCAGGAATCAATATTGCCACTCTGTCAGCACAGAGCAGACAAAGCCCTGACCGAATGCTGTACCTGCTGTTACACACACGGACTGAGCCCAGGCCACCTCCTGAACAGAATGTATGCCCTAGGCCAGAGATAACACATACTGATGCCCTGCTAGAGCACACAAAGAATAAGAACCCAGCCTGAAACTCTATCCAGGGTTTGCTCGTTTAAAACAAGTCTGGAGGCTCTCCAGAGCAGGTATATTACTACATAAATTCCAAGATCAATTTAGCCTTAAACAACTGATCCATCCCTTCTCATCCAAGGTCACAGAGCAACTCAATGACACTAAATTAAAAAAAAAAAGACAACACAAAACCAACACCCACCACAACCGTCTTGAAAAGAAATGCCCTGTCCTAGCAGAAAGGGCAATTAAAGACCTTATTTGACACGATAGGGGCCTCAGCATCACTTGGTGCTTTAAAAATGAGAGTAGGCATCTTTCTAAAGGATGTGTTTCAACTCACTACTCTTGTAATACAGGACAGTTATTCTCATAAGAAAGTGACATTGTAACATGTCATTCTACTATCAATCAATGGTGTCATAGTACTTCAGTGTCAGTTGTCTGTTTCCATTACAATAAATAAAAATTAGGTATTCTAGAGAAGAAAATGTTATGTAAGCCTATGTAAGGCTGAGGGAAATGTAATGCGTTGTGCCCACAGGAGTTTCTTTTGCTGTAGCATTCATAAAGCTGTGAGCAGGAAACTCTAGCTCTTCTGATAGCGGTGCTTTTGGTCTAGGAACCAGACCTCATCATCTGGTCATTGAGTTAATTACTGTGTAAGGGAAAAACAAACAAACAAACAAAAAAAAACCCAACCACATGAAAATAAGATTTTCCAGAGTGGTAATTCAATTTACATTGCTCTGTTTCAGTGCTGAGATTCAAAAAAGGACCAGTTTTCAGATGGCAGCTGACTGCAGGAATTAGCCCAGGCAGAATGCATTCAGAGCAGTCATTTTTCAGGGACCGCGCTTGGAGTGAGGCTTACTTCTGCCTTCCTCTTGACTGAGATCGGGTCTTGGTTTTGTCTCACTATCACTAAAGGAAAAAGAACATGTGGGCAGTATTTGTGAACTGCATGAGGCAGCTATGATGACTGCCTGAGGACCATCATCCTCCGCATCCAAGGTTAACAGGAGGCTGGGGCCATTTCTCCCATTATACCAGTGAAAATGTGATTAAGTGCAGTCGCTGAAGCAGAGAGGCTGACAGCAGAGCCTCACCCCTTGTGGTTCCAGGCCTAAATGAGATTCAGCAAGTAGAAGTAATTCTTGAGAAGCAGCACCCTGATATGCTCTCTCCATTCACAGTAAGTCCACTTCATGCCAAGTGACTCATTACCATGAGCGAAGGGAATGCGATTCAACCTGAAAAAGTACATGTAATTTACATAGATTACTTTCCCAGTTGGTTTCCATACTGTGGAGTAATAGGGACTGCCTTCAAGACAAAAAAAGGATAGTCCCATGAGTAATTCTTTACTTGACTATTAAGAGATACTAGATTGAAGAGACATTGGATACAGCAGTCAAGAAAAAAATGTTGCAAAGAAGGAAGATTTGTGCTGTATTTATTTCTACTGTTGTGGAAGTGAAATGAAATTAGCATTTAGAGGATGTTTCAAACAGCACTTGCGAAGTGAGGAAGAAATGCTTCTCTTTGCCGCCCATGGAAGTCAGTGCTGGGAGAAAAAAAGAGAATGTTGGTTCAAAGATGTGCTTCTCTCCTCCAGCTGGGCCTGGCTTGTTGTTCTGGTCAGAGGCAGCACCACACCATCAGCTTTTGTAGACACAGACATCACTGCGGCACCAGGGGCTCACTTCTGTGAAGGAGGTGGTCTCCAGACTCTCTCCTCCCTCTGAGTGCTGCAGCACTTCACAGGATGAAACTCAGCTTTCAGCATTCATGTATCAGGCCATTAACCTAAAATGAGGATGTGATTTCACTTACAACTCCACAGCAAAATGTAGCAACTGCAGTGGGTGGTTTGTTGTTGCTTTCGTTGAAACACTTGCTGGCAGAATTAAAACAGGAATAAGCAACTGGTTCCTGCGAAGTCGTAAGGACAAACCCAGACTGCTTACTTTCTACGTAAGTGGTTTAATGTAGCGGGGCACAGGAGGAGCAGAAGATCTGTCAGGAAAAATAAACAGGAAAGGAAATATTACTTCAGAATAACTCCTCCCAAGTAAATTGAGCTTCCTGAAGCAGCAGCATACAACTACTGAGTTCCAAGAGTTTCATCCTGGCTCCAGGCACTGCATGATGCTCCATTTGACAAACAAAACAAGTTCAAGAAAAACAACCTTGCTAGATTAACAGAGCAAGGAGAGACTGGGGAGAGCTGGCATGCAGCTCACCACGTACAGGGCTTCTTGTACTGTAGGAGAGCAGGCAGGCTCTGATAAGCATCCAGATCTGAAGCCCATAAAACTTCCCCACGCTTTGAACCATCAGCAAAGTCAACAGCATTTTAGGAAGTGTAGCGGTCAGTACACACAGCTGGCTGATGAGGATGTCAGTGATGGCACTGACCAAGGAGAAGCAGGGAAACGCAGCAGCACCTCAGGGCAGTACAATCCCAGCATGAATCCGGAGGGCAAAAGTGAAAATCTCACCCCAGTCACAGGTGAAAACATGAAATATGAAGCAGAGAATACTCTTGTGATGGCGGGAGTACTGGGAGTCTGTTAGCCAGAACAGCACTGTGTAACTTCTGTAATTCTGGACCTGATAGAGAGGCACTACATAATCCTTCCAGGCCCTAGAAGAAAGTGTTTTGCTCATTTAACTAGGGCTCTAAACACGGAACAGAAACCTACTTAGAGTTGTTGTCTTTGAGTAGTTCAGAAGTCAAGTCAGAAGAGTTCAAAGGAACGTTTTTATCCCCAAATGTGCACAGAAGGAAAGTTACACTGTACATCAGCATGAAGCAGACATGCAAATCAGCACCTAACTGCAAACCCAAGGCTTTACTCAACCTTCCCTCCACAGCTTCATGTCTCATGAAATCTGCTTCCTTCTCCTTGTATTTCTTATCCTCCTGACCCAGTGACTTTAAGATGGTTACCCACCTAAAACTGTGCTGCTGCTAGAAGAGGTTCACCTCTGCTCTCTGATATATCATGCAAGGGGTGGATAAAATTGCTTCCTGTATGAGGCATTCCCAAGTCATTCTTCTTCATCTGTGTATAAGAAACTAGCTAGAAATTAACAAGCATTAAGCAAGTTGATGAGACTGAGAGGATCAGGACACATTACCTGAGCAGCATGACCTGTGACAAATATATATGGACATGTAACTGCATCTCATAAGAAGAATTATGGCATGCTCTGCAATCCTATCTGCAGCTCAGGCTGGGGAGCCCTCCTGGAGCAAGCCATGGCTCCTTCAAGTGGCTCCATCTCCTTTCTAGGAAAGTCAGAGCTCAGGAGAGGACAACAAATACCGAAGTCTTCTCTCAGCACAGGAGCATTCCCAGTTCCCACAGTCCAGACAGCCCCAGAAATCCTATTATTGCTCTTCACATTCTTACCATGTTGTTCAAACTCCCTTGCTTTCCCACAGCAGTTTGGCTGTGCTCCCAGCCACACTGGAAGTTTTTGTTTGTAGACAAGGCCCCGTGAGTCCACTCTTAGCAAAAAAAACAAAAAACAAACAAAAAAAAAAACCACTGTGTAGGATCTGAGCACAGAACTATTACACAGAAGATCATAGCTGCTTGAGAACTTCCTTTGAAATGGATGAGATCTGTCCATTCTGGGAGACAGGAGAGACTGCACAGGTGAAGAGATCAGAGCTAAGCAAAGTGTGGGCTCTCCTTAGCAGCTGGCAGAGGCTCAACAGCTCTTTGTATATTTACTTCAGTGTTACCTCAGGCAAATTTTAATGTGAAATCAGCTACCTGGAGCTAGCTCCAGGTATTGCACTCTGCTGTAACCACCTCTCCAGAGTTTTGGGGCCAGAAGTTCCATCCTATCCCTTGGCTTGTTCCACCTCCCAGCCCAGCGAGGTGGTCGATGCTCAGGACCCACACAGATGTCCTTGCGCCGAGAGTCCTTTTGCAGAGGGGAGGTGTCACCTCTGTCCCATCTCCTGTTGCGTAGGTGTCCCACAGGGCACTGTCAAACAAGTGCGTGGTGGCATTTCTCACACTATCAGCTCCTTGCCTTTCCCTAAGGAAAAGTTCTGTTAGCTTTTCTTTTGTCTGTTCCTTTCAGAAGAGGGAAGGAGAGAGGGATAACCATCAGCAAGCCCTTGTAAGCAGCGACAGGGCCCTAAGGGCTTCTCCACACCAAAGCCAATGCAGCAGTGTAACTCCTGCAGGCTGCTATTGTGGTCTGTGTTTGCACTCTCTAGTCTTTAATTACAACTGTTGTTGACAACTGTTTACAAGACCACTTGCAGCTCTGTCTTGGAAATCAATTCAGATGTTAACAGTTACACTGTGAATGGGTTTGAAGCAAATGGGTAAAGGCCATAAACTTGACACCAGAAAATGTAAACCTTCAAAAAAGGAGGAGTGGGATTTCTCAAGGAATGTGACACCGGGGGACATGAGCTTCTGGTCATCAGAGAGATGCCTGCACAGTGGCATATGTGCACTCAGGGGGGCAGTAGCTTTGTTTTCTTCTGCAACGATAACATGAATGTACTGCCTTAATGATAATACACACCATGAGGAGGATTAAAGATTCCAAAGCAACAAAACTTGGGATTCTCAGCACTTGCCAGAGTCTGTTCCAAGCAAGCTGCAGCTATGAGCTGCAGTGGCTGGAGGACTCATCTGCAGCCAAGACATCCTGGGGTAGAGCTCCAAAACAGGAGTCAGAATGTACTGGGTGAGAGTTTACAGATGGGGAACCGAGGCACAGGAAGATTAATAATAATGATACTTATCATTTCTTTAATTCTTTAAATGGTACACACCCTTTAGAGATGTTGACTGATCAACCCTCTCAATACCCTGGGGAGAGGTGATTGACTATTGCTATCCTGTTTATCACAGATGGGGACTAGAAGCCTGAAATGCGCTGTACCCAAGGCCAAATAGTAGAGAACGGGTGAACATAATTCAGTGCTTTGAGTCCACTCAAGCACTCCATATCCTGCACAGAAACCATCTTAACAATTCTCCTTCTGACCGACTTCATCCTATTGCTCCTTGTAGTTGCAGGCATCCTCAGTCCTCTTGCTGAAAAGATCAGTTTGAGGCCAAGCACAAGGTGTCTTCACCAAAAAGTCCCTCAAAAGCCAGTCCTTCCCCTTGGACAATCTCTTCCCCACTGGGAAGAATAATAGCCATGTAATGCCACCAGCATGCCAGGCACTCATCTTGCTGTGCTCACTCCTCCTCTTACCACAGTACCGACATTACTGCTCCAGTGCTGCCCATAACAGTCCCCTTCCTTTTCTCTGCTTTTCCAGTGGAAGGAGGACCACATACGGCTGGGAATGGGGCTGTTTTAAGGTGGACACTGATAAATGCACAGAGATTGCTGTTCGGGAAGCATGGGATCAGAGCTCATGAGGAAGGATGTAAGGACAACAATGGAAGTTGGTGCAATCATGTAAAATGTTGGAAACATATTCAGGAAGACCAATCCTCTGCTCCTCCCTTTCTTTCCCCAGGGTGCAGACGCTCCTCCTTCTCAAAATCATGGGCACATGTGCAGCCCAATGGGATGAAAGGAACTGGGCCCCTTTTCCAAAGACTGGGTCCTCCCTGCTGACTCGTGCAGTGCCAGAGGCGGCCCAATCCCATCTGCCAGCTGTATGGGCCTGGCCATCACAGGAAGAGCTGGGAGCTTTGCCTCCATGGGAAGATCATGCTGCTATCATTCAGGGTCTGAGCATAAATTCTGTGGTCCCTTGGGGCCCTTCTTCACGAGAAAAATGGAAGTCCTTAATGCTCATTAATTAATTCAAAGTAGGCTTTGCGGGAAATGTGTAGTTTTCACATGAATCAGTGGGTTATATTAAAGACCAGCTCTGCATATTTTATTTGCTATATGATTCAGCAGATCTCGAGCATGCACTTAACTTTAAACATGCTTTCAGAGCTCTGTGAAGTCTGTGGAAGGCTGCTAAAATGCTTCAATTACTTGGAGCTTATTTAGACTGTGTGTGATTTAGGGCTAGGCATCTGCAATCACAAGTTTCCAATACTTCACCTCCTACTGCAGCACCTGAATACGTCCTCCTCTTCTTTTGGCTGAAAACTGCTAGCACTGTGTGAAAAAGTAAGACCCAAGCCTATGGGAGATCCAAGTCTGGCTTGCTTAAAGCTCAGCAAGGCTTTGTGGTCAGAGGGCAGAGGTTGTGTTGTTTCCTGCAGGTCCAATTCAGCCCCTCTGCAATTAGGACTGACACCAGGGTTCTCTGCTTTCCTGAAAGCTGTTGAACTAGCAGATTGAGCTGCTTTGTGCCAGGAAGCTGCAACTCACTGCCCAGATATGTCGGAGAGCTTGTGAAATTGTGTGCATTTGGAAAGCACTAGCAGCCTTAGAATGCCAAGTTACCACTATAAAGTTGAGAAGAGCATCTCCTGATCATCTGTGCTTTTCTGCATGGAACGCAGCAAGCAGAAAGCATGAGCACCATGGAGGCGATTTCCCACAGCTCTGTTCTCCTGCCAAAAGAAGACCACACAGGATGGTCTCGGTGCAGCAAACACACTTCCCTCATGCCAGGGCCACCTTGCAGGCTCAGATCACTACACACTTCCCTGCCCCACAGCCCACCCAACTCTGCCAGATCTCCCCTCCTCCCCGCATGCAGCATCAGCCCTCAGTGCCTAATGATCGCTGTTTAAACTTAAAATATGACAGCACTGTGCTACACTTATGTGATCCTGTAATCATATCTTCCTACAGATGCCCTTTTCATGCAGCTTAAATATTTTACAAATACATGTCTAAGTACAAATCTACTGCATTAACTCTTGTATAGAGGGTACTTATGTTCAGCTAGGTGGCTGGGATTCCTATAAGTATAATTTACCTTGCAGCATGACAGAGCTGGGCTAGAACGCACAGCTTTTACTAGCTAAAATACAGTAAAATATGCTACACTGTGTTTCACAGATGAATCACTTCTTAAACCATACCTTTAAGTATTGTCTGTCACTGCAGTTCCTTATTGTAATACTTTGTGAGAGATGGAGGAAAAGAGAGAGAAATTGCCCTTTAAATCTCCACAAAGCTTAACATCCAGAAGAAATTAGAGACATTTGTTCTTGGAGTCAGATGGGTTGTGTAAGAGAAAGCTGTATACAATGGATTTTATTGGGGTGGAGGTGAGTAGAATGTGTTTTCGCTTATTTATTTGCATTATGTTTTATTAGAACACTGTTTAAACACAAGCTCGTGAACAAAGCAGCACTCAAACTCCATGAAGAGCAGCTGTGGTCCAAAGGGTGCAACCATTCCATCTCAGCCCAAGCAGCCCAGCCAGTGGAGAGAATAGAACTTCCTCACACCTGCTTTGAGTCAGCTGCCAAGAGGAGAGCCAACAGCATGGGGACAAAGCAGAGGAGTAGGGTGGGCAAGTCAACAGGCTGTAAGGTTTTCCTGCACTGCTATATTCAGCAGGTACCAAATGCTCTACACCATGGGTATCCAGCCTCATGCCCTGCCTGGACCACATGGAGTGAAGAGGAATTGTCTTGGGCCGTAGATGAAATATATAATATGTATACACATATTAATGTATATACGTAACACATTTCCTTTTATTTTTTTAATATTTTTTAATTAAAACATAAAAAAGAGGGCAACAAAAACATAAAACCAGTGGGTTGGGCACGTATACTCTACACAGCTATTGCTTGAAGGAGGATAGCAGGAGCTCCATAGGGCATGAGTCCACAGCAGTCACAGACAGACCAAGGAGCCGAATTATTTGGGCAACAGCCATACAAGAGCCATACCCAGGGCTTTTGAATCCTTGGCTGCTGAGCCCTTAGGTCAGGGCTGCTGAGGTCCTTCAGAGACCCAAGAGGATTTCTGCAGACTGCAGCAAGTTGTTCCTGTGCCAGACTCCTCTCTTCCTTAAAGCTACCCCTGAAATAATGCAGTAATGGCAAGGCTGCCACCTCCTAGAAGCGAGACTCAGGATCCATGAGATCTGCTCTATGCCCAGCACCAGCCCCAGGTTGGCATGCAGTGCTGCATGGCTCGGTGCAGCTTCCCATTAGCCCCACTTGCAGCTTTGGGCTTCTGTTTGGGGCTGCATGGTTGAGTGTGTCTCACTACCAAAAAAAACATTCAGAACTTACTTAGAATGATGCCTTCCTGCAGCTTTTGTAAACAGTTTGAGGCCACGGGTTTCACTCTGCCTCACAGCTTCTCCAGAAGGAGGTGACTAAGAACTGGGCAGTGCAGGAGGGCTGCACCTGGGAGCCCGCTGCGTTAGGGCTGGGAACTGCGAGGTGCACAGCTGCGCTTTGCACGCGCCCTTAGCTCACTTTCTTTGGGAAGAGGAGGCTCAGGGAGGGGAGACTTTCTTTTCTCTTTTTGACAAAACCCAGAAAAAAAACAAAAAAAACAACCAACCAACAACAAAACCCTCAGAAACACCAACTCTCAGTTTTATGCAAGAACCTTCACAAAGCTCCCCTGAGCATTCACATCCAAAATAACTCTGTCTTCTGGAGGCTGACACCTACTCACATCACTTTCCATTAAGTATCACCCTGCTCCCTCTCAGTGCTCACCCTGTGCTCCTGCACCCCTGGGCACACAGTGCTCCCCATGGACAAGCGGTGCTCCCCATGGATGCCTGGTGCTCTCCAGCACAGGACAAAGCTGCCCCGTTTGCAGGCTCTGCTCTTGCCATGAGAAGCCCAGAACATCTGCAGATCTCCGGTGGATCAACCTCTCTTTTAGCCCAAGAGATCTATGTGCCACCTCAGTTTTAAGTAAACTCCTTTCCAAGAGCATGACTGTGAAGCTAAATTCAGGCATAAACCCGTGTAGATTATAGGGTTGGAGATCCTACGAGATTAGCATGGTTTCTACTGACTTCTCCACATGCTTCATTGTAATTTCCAGCTTGCTTCACGTTCCCCGACGCTGGGCTGTAACCCAGCCTGTCACCCTGCAGTAGTACCCATGGCAGTGGGGACCAGACCTTTGTGTCACTGAAGGGACATCGGGCCAGTGCCTGGCCTGGTGCAGCAGCCCCAGCTCTCGGGCCAAGGACTTGCTGGCTTTTTCAACACCATCCGTTTTACATCTACCTTGTGAGACCACATAAAATGTGCCCTTGCAGTGAATGAGTTCCATAAAGATCAGAGATCGGTTATTGCCTATTGATTTCATGAATGAAATATGTACCCATAGTGTGAGAACTGAGCGCTCACACCACAAGCACTTGTATTATTACAGGAGATGTGCATGTTAACGAGGGACCAACTGTATTTCCCTTAAGTCCAAAGTGTGTTTAAAAGGAGAAGGAGACTCCCAGTGCTTTTGAAGTCAGAAGTTGTTAAATAGCCAGCAGCTTGAAATTTAAAATTCCTTCACATCAGGGCTCTCGGATCTGTGATCAATAGCGATTAAGTCAGACAGCACTTTTCAAAGCCTCTGGCCTTATTAACAAATAGGAAACTGAAATGGCAAGGCATTGAGACACCCGTGAGATCCCGGCGGGCAGAGGGACGGGCAGGGTTCTGCAGCTCCTGCACCACTGGTTACACCAGCTCTGGGAGCACACAGCTGCAGGCAGGCAGAGGGCAGGGAGTGCAGAGACAGCTGCTTTGCATTTTCTCCATTTGCAAGGCACAGTGTCCCTGTTTCCATTCTAATAAAATCTGGTCCCATGGTTTGCATTTTTTCCCCTCAAGCTTAAGGGCTTTAGATCTCCTTTGTAGACCTCAGCTGAAGGAGCAGGTCCTCTGCTGATTCAGCTCGGTCTGACTCAGGGTCCCATCACATGGAAATTCTGTAGGCTTTTCCAGAGGCTTTTCCAGAACTTGTTTCTGCTGCTACTTAAAGCCCTAAGGCCTTTGAGTTGTAAATACAGCAGGATTCCCTCTGCTATGTTTGCACATCACAAAGCAAGTGGACTGATCCGTAAAAAGAGCTCCATATGTTACACTGAGGTCAGTTTTTTGAACAACTGGACCCCCCCGGGGTGCTTGCAGATCTGCTTTTTCTCATCTTCTGCTCTTTAGACCACTATGCAAAATGGTTCACGAGGTTGCACAAGGCATAGGTTTGCTTACACACACATCAGCTCAGTCCACGAGCACACCATCTGCACTCAGCATGCAGCGCTTGAGCACTATTATGATCCTCTGCGGGCTGGCTGCAAGGTTAGCTTTGCTGTTTGGGTGGTGAAACTCTTCCACTGGAGGCATACGGGCATGCCAGTGATAGCTGGGCAAGTTGGGCAGGCAGCTGGCGGCTGTCTGAAGGAGCCTGAGGAGCTGAGCACTTCACAGGGAAGGGCAAGGGCTGGACCCAGGGGATTACTCTGCTCTCTCAGTAGTGCTCCTATCATTGCTCAGTTACAGAGTCACAAAACCTGCACTTGCTCCTGTCACCTGAAGAGCTCAAAAGGCAAAGAACAAGTGACCCAAATCTCTTTCTTTTTTTAAATCAAGAAGAGAGAGAAAAAAATAAGAAGATTTTTTCCCTTTTCTGGCAGTATTCCATATGAGTATGGACTGACTCAAACGTTAGGGCCTGGGCCTGCGGGGGCAGCAATTCTATTAAAGAGGAGCAAAGATTAAGAGCTTTGCTCTGATCAGATCCAGAAATCAATTTCTTCCTCTTGTAAAGCTCTTACTATTTACCATTTTTTGCAGTTTTACTAGAGTTATAAATATGCTGTCTTCTGAGGAAAAAGATAGACTCCTGCAAAATTGAGAAATCCAGTCCCTTTCTTTTTATATCCAGCAGGTGCAAGCTACCAAAAGAGATTTCCTTCCCAGCAACCACTGAATCTGAGCACTGCAGTTTCATTTACGTTTCCTGCATGAGCAAGCTAAACCCTGTTGTCGCCATGTCGCTGGATTTACGATGTGGTCAACAGTTGGTTATCTGCTTCTCTGCCTTCCAGCTGCCTTTGTCTCACTCAGAGACGACCGGCCGAGGTGAGACACGTGGCTGCTGCTCAGCACGTCACTCCAGCGGCAGTGGAAGCCCCGGGAAGCCCCGGAGCTCCTGTCAGCCCAAGGTGCACGTTAATGACCAATCGCCAAGATGCGTGCGGCGCAGAGCGTGAGCCCGTCGTCCTCAGCACGGCATCGTGTGATGACTAGCGGAGCAAAGTGTTTTATGTTGCTGTGAAAGCAGCCGACACGGCTGGAGATTAAATCATTTCAAATTCATCTTGGCATGACGCCACGAGTGCGTACAAATGGAGCGTTTAATGTTTAATGCGCTGCTCTGACTGAGCTGTGACCTTCTCGCGCAATTGCATGTTGGGGATTTCCGATGCCGTGTCACTACAAGCAGCAGTGCCACTTTGGCTGCTAGGAGCGGGTGGAAGCCAGGCAACGCGGCACAGCATCCTGCCCATCCCAGGGCCTGGCACGCAGCAGGAACTTTCCACCAGTGCCTACTGACCCACAGCACGTGATGGGGCAGACATCGTGGCTCTGCAGGCTGTGATGTCCCTCATCGTGGTGCTGCTCTCTGCATCCCTGCCAAAGCATCAGGAGATGCAGATTAGGAGACCTGGATCTCTTCTTCTAAGTACTCTTCTAAGTGCTAAAATATTGGGGAAATCAAAGAAAAGGTAAAAATGCTTATCGTGTGTGTATATTCCCCTTCCATTCCTCTCCCCAGCACAGGAAACTGTAGGGTTCTACAATGTGCAAGTTTCCTGAAGATGCCTTTATCAGCCAAAGCAGTGATTGTTTGCAACGTTCCCCCTCTTACTCCGTCACATCATTTTTATTGGTTTGCTCTGCTTCCGCTGCATGCGCTTCTCACTTCTCCACCAGAGGAAATGAGCAACACACAGACTGGGCATTAGAGAGAGAACTGAAAAGCACTTAATGCAAATTAACCTAGGATCAGCTCAAGCCCAGTGACTGCTCCCCATGTAGTGTTATTATTGATTGGTTTTTTGAGAAGCACCAAATGCTAGGAGGAAATTTCAAGCACTGCTTGTAAGTTGCCTCAACGTGGGTCAGACAGCTCAAAGCAAACCCCCACAGCTCTGCCCCAAGCAAGCTGCACTCTCATTTCTGCCTGTCCTGAGAATCAGACGTACCTGCAGAAATGCCTGAGCATTTCAAACCCCTAAAGAAGGCAGGACTTGCCCTAATCAAATAAATTGCTGCTGAGAAACCAGGCTGAATCTGAGATGCGTGCTTTCCTTTGAACATTTCTTCTCTGTTGCTACACCTTACACCATTTCAGAATCCATTGAGTTTCTCAGCTGTGTTCCCTGGGACCAGAATGGACACCAGGAAAGTACATAGCTCCTCTCCTTCTTCAAGGGAGGTCCAGTTTGGGGTCATCTCTGACTAATACCCTCTGTTCTTCAAGATCCTCCCAAAGTTAAGATCTTGTAGCTTCCTTGGGTGAGCCATTACAGTGCTTCATAATTTTGAGAATATCTCTGTATTATTGCTTGAATCACACTCTACCATCTGCTTCAGGTTTGGTAATGACATTTCCGAACATCAGCAAAAATCCCTGGCTTGGTATTTGCTGGACAAGTGTGCACACAGGTATCATTACAGCGAGAAGGTTTCCAGGAACAAACAGATGCCCAGAGGTTTGCTGAGTTTTAGTTGTAAGGTTAACCCTGGACATAAGAAGAAAACACAGGGCCTGCCAGAGAGCAAGAGAAGAGCTGGGTTAGACAATGAGACGTGAAACCCGGTGCAGCGTCAGAGCAGATGTGTCCTGACCAGCACCACGATGCAGTGGACGTGGGACCCTATGCTGGGCAGCTGTTCCAGCCTAAGATGAGCCTTTCTGGTCAGCATGAGCTCCAGTCTTTCTACCAAACAGATGCCAGTCTGCTAGGAACTGGATAGGAATTGCCAACTCATTTCATATGAGAGCACTAAACACCATCAGAGGAATGTTCCTTATTAGCGCAGGCCAATTCTGAACTTATGTGATGGAAGGAAAACACCTCTGAGTCACCCCAGGTCAGTGCTGCAAGTGCTGAGACAGCAGCAGGCTCCCAGAGCACTCCTGCTGCACCCCACACACAGTGCATTCAGAGCCAGCAGGAGGGCTGGCTGCTGCGGCATAGAGCTTCCTGGTGGGAGGCCACTGAGCAGAGTGAGGTTGGCTGTGGTTTCCTTTCTGTTCCATCAGCTTTCATGACCAGCAAGTTCTCGTGTGTGCCTGGCGCTCGGGACTACACGCATTATTGTAGGTAATTTAATTCCGGTAGGAAGTTCAGCGGGGATCCTCACCCGAGTTGCTCAGAGGGCTGTTGCACCCATCCAACGGCTCCAGCCCCAGCTGCTTCCCATGCTGGGCGAGGCGGTTGCTGCCTAACAGCCTCCTGTTGCTCAAGGCTCCGTGAGCAGAGGGCCATTTCTTTATCCTCCCAAGCCACTGGCACAGCCCTCCAGTACCATATCCTTCGCCTTTCATGAGCTCTGGGCATGAGTCTCATAGAAGCCTGAGTTGGAAGTGTGGATGCAGGGCTTGATCTAACCAAGGGAAGGCAAAGCCTCTGTGCCAAGCCAAGAGACCGCAGGCACAACCACACCCAGTAGCCCTCACACAGGGAGGAGTTTTTAATGTAATACTAATGGAGACAAAAAAAACAACGTGGGATTTTGTTGAGGCCAGAGGGCCTAGATAACTGCTGAGAAACAGAACAGTGCTCAGCTAACCTGACTAATGAGCTTATCTGGATGACCTGGCTCAGAGATGAAGGGAAACCTGCAAAACTTGAGAAAACACCAGCAGCACAAACCTTATCTGCGCTCGTAAGTTTTCTTCTCGACCTCATCTGCTGCTCCATGTGTTCTGAATAGTTTCTCTCCTCCCACAATCCCGTTTATCAGCACAATACTGGCTCTGTTAAAACCATGCCACACTTCTCGAACTAGGCTCCGAGCCTACTGGGAAGGATTTGGATCTCTTGGCAGACTTGCATATTCTGTTGTCCAACACAGAGCAGCGAGGTGGAAAGAAATGGGTGCGGCAGGTTGAGGCTAGCAGCCCTGACTCCACGGGGACTGTGACATCGGGCAGCCACGGCAGGCTGGCTGAGCAGGGCTGGCACCAACCTGCAAGGAGCCCATCCCAGCCACGTGCGGCCACCTCAGCATTGCAACAGAGATGGAGAAAGACAACAACCAAAGCCCTGCCGGGCAGTAAAGGTAACTTCAGTCTGATGATGATGAGAAGAGGGAAAGGCAGGTACTCAGGGTTCATCCTTCACAGAGCTGGAAGGTACAGGTACAAAGCGGCGTCTCAGTCCCAGGTTAATTTCTGATGAGAAGAGCAGGAAGAAGTGGGCAGAAGATGCCAGTAAGACGTGCAAAAAGAAGAGCAGCTGACTACACATACCCAGAAACATATCTGACACGGGACGCATCTCATCATACATTACAGGCACCTCTGCTCCCCCCAGCATGGTGGCTCCAGACTCCCTTTATAGTCACTGGAGAGAAAGAGGCCCAGTTAGAGAATGATTCATCTGACCTATTTTCAACATCTACTCTAGCATACAATGACTCATGTCCTTAGGGTGCCCATTTCTTTCCTATAAACAAGAGTCTAGACAACTAACTCAAACGTAGACATCCACAATTAGATGTCAACATTTGGACAGATGTATTTTGCCTCTAACGTTCATCCAGAAATCAACCTACAAGCTGTGCCAAAGACAGCTCTGGTTGATAGCCACGTTAGGGAAGAGAAACAGGGTCATTCATTCTTTTTGATGGTGCATAGCTCCCTGCATAAAACGCTTCAAGCACTAGCTAAAAGATTAACCACCCTGTGAATGGTTGCGATAGTACCAGTGGAACGGCAGCAGGGATCAGTAAAAGGAGATTCATTATTGTAACTATTTTTCTAACGTGCACCTGTGTCTAATTAACTGGTGTCAGATCCCTTTTCATTCAAATGTATTTAGCAAAAGGAAACACAAATCAAACGACTTTCTCATACAGTCTCCTCTTGGGGTGGGTTGGTAATGGCGTGGATGGGCTTCTGGCCATGGGCTTCCACTCTCCCAGACCTGAGAGGCCACAAGAGAAGCTGGTGCCAAATCTGCTAATCCTCAGCATCCCTTCAGTGTCAGCACAGCTGGTGCTGTGCTTTGCGATGTGGAGTTCTCGGGAGCTAGGGTAGCTGCCAGGATCTCAGAAGGCTTTAGAAACCAATAATCTGGACAAAAAGTCAGGTCAGGCTACTGGGACTGTTTTTTGTTTTGACAATTTTGAAGTGTTTCTCATTTCAACCTGTCAGTCTGGTTTCCTATGGCTCATACATTCACAATGTCTGTACTCCCTCAGCAACTTTGAACTCATTGAGCAGTTTCAGACGAATTTGACAGAGATAACAGCCTCAGAGACGAATCAGTTCCTCAAAGGTTCACAGAAATAGACATCCACGTAAAGGAGAGAGATGTTATGAGTAACCTCAACTGAACAAAAGACTGCAGTGTGTGCTCAGCCTTGATTAGACACCAGAGAATCCACAACCAAAGGAGGCATCACAGACCCCTCAGACCCCAGCCATGGGAACAGTTTTCTGAGCTCACCATCAACCAGACACTCACGCAGGCTCAGCTCTACCCAGCAGCTATAGAGGCCCTGCCAGCAAGCTCCCAGCCTGAGCCCTGGGTCCAGGAGCCACTGGCTCTCTGCGCTGCACCCCAACAAGCATGGGGTGGCAGGGGACTGTTACCTGGCTCCTACTGCCACCAAGGCTCAGCTGTGCCTTGGGCCCCTCAAAGCGTTCTGCTTGAAAAAGCTGGGAAAATGCCTTAGTGCCTGGGGAAGGGGGGCTCTGGGGGAGTTCCCTACCTCTCACTGATAAGGGGAGCTTAGGCAGGGAGAGCAGGAAGCTTCCAGGAAGCTGGAATAGGGATGCAGCTCTCCAGCAGATTGGCTCATGGGAATGCTGTGGCTGAATAGGAAAAGTTCCATGTCATCAGGGAACTTTGCACTCCAGCCAAATGCTGTGTGAGTCACTGCCCAGCTGGAGCCAAGTGTCTGGCTGCTACAACAGCACTGCTCTGGGAGCCAGTGCTGAGTTACAGCTGGATGCTCCTTGGTGTCATTCCCTGTGCATGCATAAGGGACTTGCTTGCAGGAAAAGGGCAGCTGCAGTGGAGAGAGCAAAAACCAAATCCACCACCCAGCATCAGAGCCATGAGAAATCCTGAGCCAAGGCTAGAAAGCAGCAAAAAATATTATTTGGTTTCTTCCGCTCTCAGCCCCAGCAGTGGGAGCAGCAGCAAGTCTCTCAGGCCCATACCAGGGTTTCACTACGGGGAAACATGGTTTTATCAACCTACACAAACCTCTATAACATCTGGGCATGGGGCAGGCAAGGGCTGCAAAAGGAAATCTGCAACAGCATCTGATTTATGTTGACACCTCTCAGCCCTTCCCTTTTCCTTCCCACACCAACCTAAACTGTTGCACCTGCACAGGCCCACAGATGCAGCAGCTCTGCTGTCCCAGAGGAAGCAGCCCCATAAAGCAGCCAGCACAGGGCTCTGGCTTCCGCAGCTGCTGCCCTGTGCTGAGTTCAGTGGTCCTGCCCCGCATGGCCGATGCCTGGGAAATTCCTCTGCTCTGCCCCCACGGCAGCTCCCCAAGCAGTGCACTTTTATTCCATCTGCCCTTATCGCTCACACAAGGAGCAGCAGCAGGAAAAGCCCAGACACACAGCCTTGCAGCAGGCTGCCGCAGGTTTGGCAAAAACCGGTGTCAGAAGTGAAGGTCGACCCCAAGGGAAGAAGCACATAAAGAGCTCCAGACATCCTGAAGTGCTCAGACAGCATAAAGGCAGGCTGCCGGCCACCCTGAGAATGCACAGATAAGCCAGAAACCCACATCTCCCACTTGCCAGAGCACTGTGAGCCGGAGGGAGCGCAGCATCTTGCAGTCGGCTCTGCCTGAGCCCCCAGCCTGCAGCTGGGGAGCAGTGGGGGCAGGGGTTCTCTGTCTGGGCAGCCTGTGTTGTCTGGACACACACCAAGCATAGCCACCAGACTGTTCTCAGAACATGCATTTACCCCCAGCACAACTTCTCCTGCGGCGCAGGTGGTACACCCCGCTGCCTCATTTATTGTAAATGAGGCCTATTCGGGCAATATGGAAAGAAATCCCCCTCCCTTTCACATCCATAATGTTAATGGACAGGACCAAAGCGCAAAGAACATCAAGCTGTCACACTGGCTCAAAGGCGATGCTGCTCCATCCACAGTGGCAGAGGTCCCAAAGACCATGCTGCACTCAGCCACACTTCCAGCTGGCCCCAGCCCAACACACCCGCTTCCCTTCTGTCCCAGGCAGCCTCACTGCCTCCAAGGACACATCAGGGCTGTTACACATCCTGATCACAGCTCGAGGAGCTCACTGGCTGCACCAGCAGTAAATCACCATCACACTGTAGAACAGACTGGTCCAGATCCTGGTTTAAACCTGCCTGAATCCCAAATCCAAACATCTTTAGGTCGAAGCATCCCTAACAACACCTCCCATGCAGTCCCAGATGCGCTCCGCACAGCCCCCTAAGAGACACATGGGAAAGGCACACTGCCCAGATGGGGATGAGGATGAAGCCCTGTGTGCCTGTATGAGCTCCAGAGCCAGCAGTGCCAAGGAAGCAGGATGCCCATCTGTGTGCACCTGGAGAAGCCTCTGTGCTTACAGCAGTGGCATTTAATGTTCTCCTCTGTACTGCTCTGCTGATTGATAGCTTACCACAGAGCTGTTAACACAGCAATATCCCAGCCCTATTTACAGACATCTCTGCACATTTACTTTGTCACAAGTAAACTCTGCACACAGCAATAAAGCTTAAGGTAATGACTTCTTCAGCACAAAGCCAGCAATTTCCTGTCAGCTTGGTTTACAAATGGCTAACTTTTGGGTTAATTTTCAACTGTGATTCCAAAGACAGCTTATGCAAAGTGGGCTGAGAAACTATGGACTGTGCCACCCTGAGCTGTGGCATCCCTGCTCTGCAGAATGGACACAATGGGACAAATTGTGTTCCTTGTTTTCATGCCTTGCTCCATAGCTTGCAGGAAGGATGCAAACCAACATGCTGGGTTGCAGAAAGCCTGCACACTCCTGGTGTCAAGGAGAACAAAGAGGGTGTTAATGGTCCTTCCTGCATGCATCAGCCTCCACGTGCTGCAATGAGGATCTTAATTTCTCTGGACTCCTTCTATAATTAGGGAGGATGTCTGAGAACAGGCATCTATTTTGGGTGTTGTGAGTCACCTTCCAGAGATGCGTATCTTTTTTTTGTAGTGACCATAGAGAAGGATCTGAAAGTAGCTACCTAAAATAGATGGCATAAATATGTATTGAAATCTTGGATTATGCTGCCCTTTAACTGGGTTGTGATGTTCTTGCTTGACAAGGGTGAGAAAACACTTTGTCACACTGACATTAAATTGCGGCATCTAGGAGGGTCGTCAGCAGCCAACACAGGCACAAAGGGGACAGGATGATGTTGGTGGAAGAGTTGTAAACCACCTTGGTCCATCATCCCAACGCCTCTGGAAAACAGCAGCCCACCCTGTCCTCACCTTGGTATGGGCCTGTGCTGCTTTTCTGTGCTGATATTGAACCACTGGAACACTGCTTTGGTAGAGCTAAAAACAAGGTACAAATGAGCATCATTCCATCTGTGAAAAAAGGCTGAAGGATCAGGAATTCATGCTGGCTTAGAGTCCAAAAGGCATGTCTGCACATCACATTGTCATTTTTGGCCATGGCTAAAAGGAGAAGAAACTGAAGATGGAAACAGTCTGCTCCCACTGCAGCCCCACACATTTGAGGAGGACATGCTGTCAGGGGAGGAGGAAGGGTTGCACCCAAACATCAACATTTTTCCATATTTGTGGGCTTTTCCTTTTTAGCCTCTGATTTTTCCCACTTTTTCTTATTTTCTTCCACTAAATTTCCCTCCACTCTTTCACAATGATTTCATAACCAAAAATCACATCATTTAGAGGAATTCCTTCTGCTTTCAAGTGCCCAATCCTTAACATTTTTATTATTCTTTTTGAGATCTTGCTTCCCATTGCTTCTATTCTGTCTAGAAAGCCCTCGTTCTCCTGTTTCCATTACGAGCTGTTGCATTAGTTCCCCTTTCCCCCTTCTCCATTTCTCCATTGCCCATTCCCCAGCTCCGATGAAGGTTTCCTCAGTCCCTTCTGCAAACACTTCAAAGCTTTCTCGAATGAACCGCACTTCAGCTCTGTGTCCTCTCACACAGCTTGCTGAATACGCTTCTTGTTATTTTTAAGAATCTGCTAGAATTAAATCCCAGTAAGAAATCTGCCACCATTGTGCGGGATAGCCCATTAATCAAAGACACAAGCCTCTCCCCAGCTGCCTGGGCAGGGCCCAGCTTGGAACTGATAAATTGCACCTGGAGGTAACTAATAAATCTGAGAAGTCATTTGCTTTTTATGAACAGGAGCGGTGGGGGATCCTGCTGCTGGAGGAATGTGGTTGGAAGGGAGCAGCGCCCGGAGCTCTGGACACATGTCCCTTCCCATTCCCTTGCTCCCTGAGATTTGCTCACAGAGACACTGTACCAGGAGGTGTGGGAGCTGGTGCGGGGCTGCTCGAGGTGCACAGCAGGCGTGCATGCAGCCAGCACAACCCTGGCGGTGCAGGGCCAAGCGCACTGCTGCCAAAATCAGCACTTGAGCATTGCCGCAGAAGTTTGGGAAATGTGTTCCTCACCCTCCTTGGTTGGAAATGTTTTTACTGTGCCCACACCATAAAAATCCACAAGGAAAAAGATAAATCATTAATTATGCATCTGGTCCTTGGTAGTACTGCAACCAATTCTGCTCAAAAGCATAGGGTCAAGAAAAAGAATTAAAAACCCTCTGCTGTAGTGCCGCCCCAAATACCATTTCCTGTTTTCTCCACTCACAAACTCCCCAAGGTAAGCAGTCCCTCATACCTACACATTTCACAAAGCTGAGAACAGTCAGCAGCAAACCAGCACCAGCAACCTACATGTCAGTTATTCAGAAGCGTAGGAGAAGAGACGGGACATGATTACAGTAGAGATCAAGCAAGATGTGGGTTAGAGCATTTCCTCCCTCCCCTTCCCTTCCTCTTCAGAGGCATGTGGCCATGGTTAGGGTGGTCTGGAAGCCACAAGGATGCAGTAGGATGGGTGCATACCTAGTGAGAGGTCTCGGTGCACACAGACAAGCTCTGCTGACCCCGGTGCACTTGGCATCCAGCAACATCAATTCCAAACCCAGCAGCAGCAACTGGGACATTTTTTTTTTCCCCTTTCATAAATAGGGCCACTCTGATATTTTTTCACAGCACGGGTTGCACATAGCAGCATTGTGGGATTACTTACTGCCAATTACTACGTTAAAGTTCAAGTGGAACGATGCACTAATTGCTTTGTTATAGCTATTAAAGCTGTGTTATGCAACCGAGGCACTCTTAAGAGTATCTGCACGCTGCATGGTGATACATGAGGTATGAAGGGATCTGCTAAGAAATGAATGCTGATACAGTCGTAATCTCTTTAATAGCAAATTATATATATATATATAGTGAAAAAGAATGCCCAGGTTTGTCAGGGGCTCTGCAAACTACTGAAAGCAAAGAGTCATTTGCTGCCTATCCACCAAAGCGATGCTCCTACACCATGCCTTTCAGAGAGCACCATAAGTACAGCAAGAAGCACCACTCCCATGAAGCAGGGGAAGGAGACACCTCATTTCTTCCCACCTGAAGCCTGGCTGCTGGCTGGCAGGAGGCACTTCAGTCATTACTGCCTTCCCCAGGGGCCATTCCTGCTGCCAGACAAGGGGAGCCCATGGAGAGCTCCTGTGGGATTTCACACGATGCCAAGCACTCTCTCATCTTTCCCAGGAGCTCCTTCACTCCTCTTAGCAGGCTTGCAGCTGGACCAACAAGTGAACTGCCCGAGGGGTTTCCAGCTGCAAGGTGATGGGAATGGCAGAGTGGCTGTGGAGGAAAAGAGCCTGCTTCCCACTCTTCCCTCCTGGTTGCGGTCATGTGCTCTGCTGGACCTATCTCTTCTGCTCGGGCATTGCAAGAAGGTGTTAAACTATTAACTACGGAAAAACTCTTGCTTAGGAACTCATTTAACTGTAAGCTCAACCCCCTGAGAGCTCATCTGGTCAGATTCCAGCTTCTGTATTTCTGAAGAATTGCTTGGGAAAAAGAGGCAGATAAGAGCTGAGTTACAGAAAACAATCGTTGTTTTCTTTCTGACTGCTTGAAACTATTGCTTAACTTCATCAGTAACTCGGCCTGGTGCAGCAGTGGTACCAGGCAGTGCAAAACAGGCTGGGTGGTCTCTCAACTGACAGTGGAAATTAGTATTTTCAGTTCTTATAACAACACACCAAAGGGAGGGCAGAGCAATGAACTTGGGCACTGCTTTTCATAGGATAACTGAAAAAGAGAGAGAAGAAAGTAGCAGAGATAGCAATGAGAGATACAAAAATATTCATATCTAAACAAGCTCCTCTAAACTATGCAAGTTAAGCTCCAGCTTGAATATGTTTTATAGGCTGTGCATCGTGCTAGACATAACTCACACCTATAACAAGGAAGTAGCAGTGCATGCCAACCAACCTAAGGCCTTCTGCACAACTTCAGCTCCAGCTTCACCTCTCTCGTTAACCCGACCTCTGCCTGGGTCTCTCTGTAGCCCCCAGGGACCTCTAAAGTCTTAGTGCACAGAAGCCCATGCCAGTGTGGCCACTCAGGGCCTGCAGGTTCCACATCTTTAAGGGAAAGAAAAACACCACCAAATAGATTAGCTCCACAGAAGTGCTGTTAATTATGGGTCATTTAGTTCAGTTAATCAATAGGCAGACTTCTTTAACCAGCTAATTTTGCCGAATTGCTTCCACAACAGGCAGGTTTGCTGCTAGTTGTTAGCCATGAAGGGATAATATTTCACTGTAATGATAAGCACAGTCCTGGTGCTCAGCTACTTTGCAGCCCCTCCATTTGCACTGCCACTGGCTGCAGTTGAACCCCTTCCTCACCAAACAGAGGCTCGCAGCTGGGCAGAGCTATCAGCATCCTTGGTCTCTCGGTGCTGAGCTACTGGGGCAATATCAAGCCATCTCCCCAAGTGAATCACTCACATCATTTACTCTCCTCACCCAGGCTAAGCAGGAGCTAAAAGTTATCTGCACAAACCAACCAGTTGAACTTCCTGGTGGCAGCACAAGTTAAACTAACCCTATTACCTTACAGGCCATGGATATTGTCCCCTCCTTTGCTTTGCCAGGTGGTTTCATGAGACACCTCCCAGCCAAGGCAGTAGAGCCCAACCACATCCTCCAATCCAATCCTCCGGGCACATCAGCATGCAGAGGAGGAGGGCAAGGTCCTTGGCTTGTCAAAACAGATAAAAGGTCAAGACAAACCCTTGTTACTTGTGGTTGTTTAGGGGGGGAAAAAAAGGATTTTGTTGCGCACTTGAAGAACTGATTACTGGATTCAAGGCCCCTGTTGAGGTCATCAAATAGTTATTGCAATAGAGCAAGATAAGAGCCGAGCAATAGGAAAAGTTTGTAGCTGAATTTCCTGGAGGTTTGTTTTAACAGAATAAAACAATCGGTGCCTGGGGTTTGTTAGCAAATTGCTTTAGCTGAAGAACAGCTGCTTGCTGAGTGAAGGCCCTCAGCATCCTCTGCAATCCTTCCTCAGACACATCAGGGCCTCCACGCCCACTGGGGATGCTTCAGATGCCCCCAACTGAGGACGACCCCGGCACTGGCACAGTGGCTCTGGGACACATGCCACCGACAGTGCCCTGTGCTTCCACTGACTTCTGGATGACTCTCATGCAACTCACAGTTCCTGCCCTACTTGTATCCCCTATTTTTATTTCCCGTTTTGTATTTCCCCTTTTCAATCCCTCATCTATTGGCAAACCAGACCTTTTCTTTTCCTGCTTGAGAAAGTCCATTAATGAGGCATCACTAGAATAAAGAAGCACAAATACAAGCCCTGGCAGTGAGTGGTTGCTAAGAATTTCTCTCCACTGAAAAATCACACTGCTATAACAACACCAGCATGACTAGTAGTAGTAGTTGATGCTGCTGTAAAAACACAACAAAAGACAACAGATAAGCTATACTAGCAAAAACATCTTTAACTAGAAGAAAGCTCAATGCATCCACATGACCATTTGGACTACTGGAGATTAAATCCCTGCATGTCTAATTCTATCCATTACACCAGCACAGAACTTACATGTTCCCCAGATCTTGACAGCAGATTTGAAGCTCGTAACGCGCTGCCTTGGGGGGTGCAAAATGCCCCCAGACCATCTGTGCCACTTCTGAACACCACTGATGTCCTTCTCTGACCACCTTGCTGTGCTCTCAGCAACACTGGATCTCAGTACCCACAAGGAAGATGTTTGTTGCAGATAGAAGCACTACCTGTGTTCTGTATCACCTTCTTTTTGGCACTTCAATGCTGAGTTGTTTTAAAAAGAAACCAAGCTTAACTGCAACAACTCTTGTCTGCAATCAGCTCGAAATTACATTGCCGAGGTGAAAGCTTTGTGTAAGCTTTTCAGTTTCAGACGTTATTTTCTAACCTCCTCACATGTTTACCAAAACATAAAAAAGATTGCAGCATTGATTGGAAAAATGGAACACGGGCTTACAGAGAAACAAAACCTGAAAGAAGTGCTAGGGTTTGTATCCCGAGGTGACTTGCCAGCCAGCAGAGCAGTCCTGCTGGGAAGGGAAGGCGTGGTGAGGAGGGGCTGCCTGCACATCCCAGGGGTGCTGGGGCAGAGATGCAGGGTCCACCTCCAGGCTGACCGTGGGTTTTCCCTGGGAAGAGTGCTAGAGGGATGCGAAGCTGCTCCTTGGGAGCACTATCAAATAGCGCTCGTTTGAACCCGCGTGCAAACGATTTGCTAAAGCTCAGTGCATCTGCCAGGAGCTGGAATTTCAGTCTAGAAACTGGGAAACAGAAGAATAATAGTTCACATTAGAAAAGCCTGCTTCTAGCCAGATTGCTAGAAAACAAAGGGACAAGGAGTATTCCTTTGGGACAAGTGGTGCTAGATTACAAATGTGATTCACGGAGACATTTGATCTGATGGCACATCAAAAGCAATGGCAAATTACACGTCCTCAATAAAAAAACCATTAAGTCATAGATGCTTGGCCATGGAGTAAGGCGATTAGACTTCAGCATTGTTTGTTGAACGGGTATAAGATGATACAGAGTGAATTTTTTTGCAATAATAGCCATTCCTGGTTATTCATTCTGAAGAGAATAAATCTGTCACTTGAGTGAAAACAATTGACAGCACCATTTATTACCCTGCACACTACAGAATAACAGCACGATTTACATGCTGCCCTTTGGCACTAGGACTCTCAGCTCGCTTAGAAACAAAGCAAAAAATATCTACAGACTTGGTAGTAAGGATTTAAGCAGCCGCTGACCTTATGTGGTTTATTTTAACTTCCATTACCAGGGGCTGAACGAGGGCACACCGTGATCAGGGAAATAGGTTCTTCTGGAGGATCCACAGCCTCTGGATGCTGAAACACCAAGGGTCGTGCAGAGGTCTCGCTATGTGATAGTTCAGAGAGTAACAGTTTAGCTCTGATCCTCTGAGATGCCTCCTGGGAATTAAAGATATTTGGTTTCCTTTCAGAGGCTTTAAAAGGTTGGACCCATCATAAAGAAGGGAATTTTTCCTTAGCTCATGAAGATAAATCTTTGCGCTAAGTCTTAGCTTCCTCATTCATACAAAGGCCAGATTCTTGGTACAACTAGGCAATGTAGCCCACTGAAAATCGAGGCAAAAATAATACAGGAAACACTGTGTTACTATAAAAGAAAATACTCAGCCAAAAAGGAATCCGAATGTGTTAAAACACTGCCCTTCACAGTGACATCTCTGCAGGCTTAGCTGTTGCCTGTTACTTGTTTTTATGAAGGTTTACAGGTTTCCTCTGGCACCTGTTACAATGCATGTAACTCTCAAATTTGGGATCAATTATACTGGGGAAGTGTGAAGACAATTTTAGATGGTCATTTTAAATAGATACTTGTTTCATGAATCCAACAGAAACATTTAGGTGGAGAGCTATTATAATCCTCTACCAAGTACTTCTCTACATTTGATGGGCAAAAAGCCGTCCGCAATGATCACTTGGAAAATGCCCTATTCTCACACTTATGGGATTAAACTGGGATTTCAGGGTTATAAATCGCTACTGGGATAGGGTGTCCATGTCAGCCAGGAACTGGGAGGCATTATGTCTGTTCTGGGAGGTCTCCAGAACTCCAGCACCCTGAAGAGAGAGCCAAAAACCACAGCTTTTTCCATCACAAAACCACAGTTTAGCAACATCCATTATAGTTCCTAAAGGTTCCCATTGCACTTTCCTTTGGCAGCAGCTCCCCAAGCCTACAGAAATGGCAAGCCAACACCTTGTAGTTCTTTCCTTCATTATGCTTAAAATATACAGCAGTCAGTGTTTATTTTAATTTTCCCTACTGTTTGACAGCACACGGCAAGGTCAAGAGAATGGTCATTTATTAATAAACTCTATGATTCCTGAGAGCTATTCTACACATTGTAAAATCCAGAGAGATTAATACAGCCACTGGCAGCACTTTGCTCTCCTTCAGCACGAGCCTCATGCCTTTGTGCCTCCTCCCATGGCATCCGGCTCTTTGTAGAGCTCTGAACTGTCCTATTCTCAGCATTGGAACCAAGTTAGAAAAAAGAAAATGAGATTTTGGTTTTCAGATATCTTAAGGGAAGATTTTAGCCCTTTGCTGCTACAGAACATTTTTAAAGATCAAGGCTGTGACTGGTTTCTTAACCTTTTCTTTTTCCTTTCTAATTCTTAAAGACACCAACATATAATCAAAATGTCTTCTCTACCTTTTTTTTTTCTTTCTTTCTTTCTTTTTTTTTTCTATAAATAGTTGTCCTCAATCTGCAGTTATGTTGTCAAATAAACTGCTGATACAGGTATATCATTTGCTGTAATTTCTAGCAATGCTGAGAGTGAAGTTTCATTATTTATTTCTTTTTTTTTTAAACACTGCAGCATAAAATTCCACTTGACTCGTGTCACTTCTGTGCCCCAAAAAAACCCAAATCTAAAACCTCCATTTGAATGAGCAGCATGATAGAGAAGCATCAGAGGAAGCCGGACAGCCCAGACTCACAAATACCCTCTCAATAGCAATGGACCAGAAATCACTGATGAACCTCAACCCTCTGTTACAAACAGCAAGAGATGGGAAATTTATACTGCTCCCTCTATGAAACTCAAGAAATAAAATCTAGGTAGGGTTTATTTAACTATTTGTTCCAGTATTTGGTGGAAACAGTTTCTCTTCAAAAGAGCCAGGGCAAGACAACATAGATGGTTCTCATTTCTAATATTGTTCTTTGCACTGTCGAATGTGCAAATGTTTGGGAACTCTATGCAAAGCGATTTTTGGTTTCAATTTCCTCTCCTCCAGGCCAGAAATGTTTGTTACCTTCCCCAGGTCTGGCACGGGAGGCCGGAGGAGGACTTGCCTCCAGTCTGGGCACAGCTTTAGCAGGGGAAGGCTATGTCTCCTCACCTTTGCAGCTCTCTTAATCAGCCCTAAAACTCTTTATCCTGTTCTCTTCCTTATCTCTTGCTCTCCATATCTACTGCCTTCTTAAAATAAACAAAATTTGGCAGTGGATGAAGCAGCACAGTGCCAGGCTTGTGGGGCAAACAGAGGTCACCTGCCCTATCTCTGCCTACGGGGTCTGAAAGCAGAGTACTTAGCATTATTAGCTTTTCTGCATGAGTGATCAATCCCAAGTTGGACGTACGGGTGCCATGGACACACTGATAAAGTCACATTTATTTTTTCTGAATGGGCTATTTACTACTTACTTGTGACTGCGGTAGCAGTCTGCAAGCTATACTTCTGTGATATCCTGCTATCGCACTTTGTGATAAGGCTGAAACCATTAGGCAGGCAATAAATAAATAAAAAAAGGGGAAAAGTCCTCCTGTATGTGCTAGGGGAATACTTTGAGGCAAGCTGGATGCTTGCTTAGAGAGACAATACCCCTAAATTCTGCCCCTGGTCCCAGGGCTACTCTAGCTCCATCTCTGCTGGGACACCTGAAGATGTAAACCGGGCTCCTGCCTATTTTAGCTAGGTATTGTGAGATCCAGTTCCACACGTAAAGGCTCCAACCACGAGGTTTTACAGCGGGGGAACCAAATGCTGCTTCTCTTGCTCAAACATGTGGAATAACAAAACCTCCAGCTCTGATGTGGCTTTCCTTCAGAAACACCATGGGAAGGCCCACATCCTTCACCTCATCCTTACTACAGGGAAGACAAGTCTCAGTCACACTGTGCCCAGCACCATGGCCTCAATTTCCCTGAAATATCACTGTGGGGCTTTGTTCACCAGCAGAATTTATAAGAACACTGGATGAATCATTACCGTTCAGATGACCTTCAGCACAGCCTGAGCAACGCCCTGACACCCACACAGCCTGCGAGGCGATGGGAAGTGAGGCCTGCCTCTGCTGCACGCTCCTCAGTGGCTCCTGCTTCTCCCATGGCCTTGCTTTGGTTTTCAACTACTTCTGCTTCCCACAGAGAAGGGAAGGGGTGTACAGTGGGTGACACCTTGTCAGCCCAGGGCCAGGCTGGGGCTGCTGGAGGTGGCTGTGGGGCCTAGGGCAGCCCCCGCGGGCCTGCCCTGTTCTCAGGAAGAACTGGAAGCAGGGAACGGGAGCAGGCTGCTGGCTGGGCTCTGCTCATAGCCTCTTGCACCCATTTCTTCAGAACACTTCTCCAGATTCTTTCTTCTTCTTTCACTTCCCTTGCTCACCCTACCCTTTGTCACTGCAGGCCTCACAGCAAGACTTGAAAGCCTTTATATGCAATACCTTCACGTGGCCAACATGCCAGCAGGCACAAACATATCCAAGTTGCTTTGCTATGGAAAGGTCTTCCACCCCCCTACCCCGCCCCCCAAGAAAACCATCATATGGGTACTGAAGGTCAGTGTCCCATCTGAGAACAGGAGACACAAGGCATAAGAGCCAGACCTTGTGCAAAACAAGACACAGGATTTCCCTCCACTAGGAGCCTTTGCTTAGATAGTCCTAAACCCACTGGGAAGTCTCAGCCCAAGACAAGCACACCCCCTTTTAACACCAGAGATTACTTTCATTTACAGATTAACTTAAAAAAAAAAATCACTATTCAGAGTGAGAAAACTATTTCAATTTCAGATAGCTTTACACGTTGCTCCAAGTAGTTTGCAGCCCAGCAATCTGAAATGTCTGCTCCTGCAAAGCTGTCTACATTTTCTGGCACCGATTAGTTTTCCGCTGCAAATCCCATGTGATCAATCTGTTCTTCAGGCAGTGAAAGGCAAACAAGGAAGCCCAGTTGCAACAGAAACTGATGGGAATCTTTTCCCAAGTTTTAATAGGAGGTGAACTAAACCCAGGGTTAATTTGAAATGCTGGGACAACCCACAGCTTGAAATGGATGCGGTAAATACTTGGGACGCCAGACATCAGGGAGGGACCGCAGTGACCCCCTGTCTCACCCCAAGCCCTAGTGCTGCCTCAGCTGCTCAGAGCCTGCCCTGTCTGCATGCTCAAATAACTGAGAGCTGCATCCGACAGACCTGGTCTGCTGGGTTCGTTACAGTTAATTACTACGGCTGCCCCCCAGGCTGATCAATAAATGAACACAAACAGGGCACGCATGCACCAACCATATGTGCCATGCATCTTTTACAGGAACCCCAGCTGATAGCGTGCCGGGGTCTTGGTCCGCTCAGCACACCCTAGGAGCAGACCACCCGCACTCTACAGCCATGACATACACACAACAAGGATAGGCTCTGCACCAGGAGGGGTTAGGAAATCTCTACCCTTTGATGTGGGCAGACAGCGATAGGACAAGGGGAAGATGTTTTTAAATGAAAAGAGGGGAGATTTAGATTGGATATTAGAAGGAAATTATCTGCTCAAGAGGGCAGTGTGGCCCTGGCACTTCAGCCCAGAGCTGTGCGTCCCCCTTCCTTGGAGGTGCACGAGGCCATGGATGGACCCTGAGCAGCCTGAGTTAAGGGCATGCAGCCCACAGTAAGGGGTTGGAACTGGGTGGGATTTAAGGTATTTTCCAACCCAAATCATTCCATTATAGAAACACAGAATATCCCGAGTTGGAAAGGACCTGTAAGGATCACTGAGTCTAGGTCCTGGCTCTACACAGGACAGCCCAAAAATCAGACCATAAACAGTAAGAACTGTGCACAATAGGAACTGTGCAATGGAGTGAGAGGCACAACAATGCTGCTTAACTGTGGGTATAGGAGAATCATGGGGAAAATGTACTTTTGGGCTACAACCATTAAAAAAATGATTAAAAAGAAGGCAACTGAACTGCTAAAATCTGCTAGAGCTGGGAAAATGTGCTCCCTTTCCTCTTTCATGGAACAAGCACAACAATACCTCCTTTCCTAACAGGTAAAGCCCAAGACTGGGCAGAGTTGTGATGGAGCTGGAGGCACCCAGCAGCATCACAAAGGGAGGGCAGCTCTGGGCTGAGTTGAAATGGAATCCTGGAGCACCAGGTGGGTCATCAGGGCCAATTAATGCCCATCAGGCAGGTTCAGGATACATCTTGCACAGTTATCTGAAAGCAGGGAAGCCAATACAACTACGCAAAATCCACTATAGCACTTAAATGCATGCAAGACCTGACCCAGTGTGCCATGGGGCCACTCATCCCATTTAGCACATCCCTCCTGCACCCAGCTCAGGGGCACTTGGCCTTCAGTTCATGGTGCAGACCTTAAACCTGGCCAGGCTTGCAGCCCCACAAGCAGCCTGACCAAAAGGAGGAGGTGAACAGCCTCACTGCATCAGATTGGGTTATGAGAATTGGGCCCGAAACCGCTGAAGAGGTTATTTGTATGAATAGCAAGTTAATGATAGGTTTTTGGAAGGAAAACTGATATGGGAGGAGATAGATTTTCCAAAATGTCAGAACATTCTGTTTTGACATTTTTCCAAATGAAAATGTTGACATTTTGCAAGGAAAAAAAAAACTAATTTAGACTTTAGTTTAATGTTAAATACGGACTCATCAGCAGTAAAACTCAACAAAATAATCCATTTTATGTCAAGCATTTTACATCTTAGCTCAAAATTAATTTTGTTTTTGGGATACATTTAATTAATCGAACTCTCCCAGAAAGTACCAGTTTCAGCTGGCCTAAAGCGATGCATCCCAATTCACATGTTCAGCCATGGAGAAAGAATTTCTGCACTCAAATTAATGCAAGGTGGGAGAGGATAAACGAGCTTGAAAGAGCAGCTCTCACTGATACAAAGATAGAAAGAAGGGGTTGACAGAGGGTGTGAGATGTGCAGAACTCAACAGCAGAGGTCACAGAGGAGAAGTAAAGAAAACAGTGGAGAAGTGCATAGAACCCATTGGAAAGGGAGAGAGGCTTTAATATTAAAATACTGGAAAAAAGTTGGATGCAGAAGGGGCTTTGCAAAAATATCTTAATACCCACGTATCCCCAGGCTAAGCCCAGCTTCAGAAGATATAAATGCTTAAATAAACATGAGTCAATTTATTATTCCTCTGTGTTTTAGAGCTTCTTCACCTTCTGCCTGGCTCATTTACTGCAATTAAATGCTTGTAAACAGATTATACCCTAAAAGCTACATTTTCCTGTTAAGTGGTCACCTCAACCTCTACTGCTTTGGCTATGGCTGATATTCCCCAGGTCGTGCTATAATCACTGAATAATAAGACCAAAAAGGATCACTAGGTCAGTTTGTTCCACAAAACTGTCTCCTGCACCCAAACTATGTCTGTGGCTGTGCTCTGCTGGTTGCTGTGACAAGCACTGCTTGAACTATACAGAAAAACTTGTTGCTGTCCTTAAAAAATATTCCAAAGAACATGCTCTGAACACAGGACATACTTGTATTAAATTAGTAAGTGTAATAACTAACTCTAAACTCATCTAGTTTTGCTTTCCTGTTGGTTATGGTGTGTACACATTGTGAAACCAGCAAAGTGGAGCTTGCTGTGAAACAGGGTAATTTTCTGGAAACGTAGATGAGCTTCTCCAAGCTGTTCTAAGAACTCTAAGAACGGGGATCCAAATAGTTTGTTTTTAACCCGGCTCCAGATGAGCCTCAGCACTGTCTGTACAGGCAGGAGGGAACTGCAGGAGCAGTGAGAAGGCCCACTGAACAAGATTGGCCTTTTAATGTTTTGTTTTTAGTGGCACGATTTGAGCTGAAATACTACTGATAGGGACAAAGCTGATTAGAGCTTCTCAGATGGGAAGCAGATTTCAAGATGGTGTAGATTAGCGTGACTCCTCTGGATCAAGTGTGGCTACCAGTTTGCAGTAATTGGTAGTCTTAACCTGCACTTTCTGTCCTTGGCACTGACTCTGTCAAACTGCACTGATCACCTCTAGCAGCAAAAAGAGAAAAAAGAAAAGATACATTGCCTAAATGGAGCCTGTAGCACAAGTGTCTGCCCAGCACAGTGCCTGGTGTCTTGCCCTTGGAGAAGCAACATGCAAACAGGTGTGCTCTCTCCCCCAGGCCAACGCACAGCAGAGAGACTGCTGCATGCAAGTCTCTACAGGAAGCCAGTTCTGTATTTTTACACAGTAATCTCTATTCTGAGCTTTATGAAAAGTTCATAAGAGGGAAGGAACAGAAAGTCACAGCACAAGCAAAACTCAAAGATGCAGCACGATACTTAACGGCGTTTACCTGCTCCAGTAATTCTGATCCCAGGGCAAAGTGCTGAAGATTAGCTCCAGACCTCATTAGGCAGGATAGAATTATGTGGGTTAACAAAGTAATACTCTTGGCTTTCCTTTGCATTTTAAAACTGGCTTGAGACCTATAAAATCCCTTTGAATTTTATTAAAAGTCTTCCTCAATCATTTTTCATCCTGCAACCTCATTGAGCCAAAATAATAAATTAGCGTGTTATCTGCATGGATATCCATTAGAGCTTCAAATGAATGTTATTGCAGCCAACAAACTAACAATGTTGGTTATAAGCAGGGAGAAGGCAAGCTGCTCCACTGAGCAGTGCCCCACGAACCTACAGGGGGAACAGGGATTCTGGCCAAAAGGTGACTGAAGCTCACAGGACTCTTCTTTGGATGCTGTCCTTACACCAAAGCCCCAGCTCCCCCTTCCAGGGGTCCCATTCCTGCAGCCATCCCATGTAACCACCACCCCAACACACAGACATGGATTCTTACACCCCAAAAAATATCTCCTGTATGAGCTGAGCCTTGTGATGTGCTGTCCAGAGTGAATTTCAAGATAAATCTTGCTGCTGCTCTTCCCCTGGGGGCACACAGACACCATTTTAGTGTGTCTTTATTTCCAGCCTTCCTCTTCTTCATCTAATTCCCTTTTACCTCCCACTCCTATCCTTTATTACTCTTTTTCTATTCTTTTCTAAGAAGAAAATGTGTCTTTTCACTCTCAATCTCTGTTCCTTTCCTCCTGTCATTCCCTTCATGTCTCATCCACGATGGTATTTTTGTTCGTGCAATAACTAGTTTGCTCTTTCTGCTCTTCCTGCTGGGCTACTTTGATCTACTGTTCCTGTGTCTGTTTTACACATCCCTTTTCCTCCTGCCAAAGGCACATCAGTCTATTTCCCATCCCCTCCTCCTTACTCATTTCTCTTTTCCTGCTCTGATCTATTCTTGCTACACCAAACTCGTTTCATGTGTAGATGGCTTAAAAATCTGCTCTGCTGCCCCAATAAGCATTGCGGTAAGTAATGGAGGATATGGTCTGTCAATGCTGCCACCCTGCACCAACTCAGGATGCCACTTTAACAACCTTCCCTGTCATGCTTTATTGAGAAGGACACAACTTCCAAAGGAAATCCAGGTCTGCAGCTCTTAGAAGAACAATCTCTCAGTCGCTGCAGATCTGGAGAAGACCCATAGACTTGTCCCAGCTGCAGAGCAGACCTCAGCGGGAGGACACTGGTTGCCCTTCTGTTGTCCATAGTCAAGGACATCCCCTGAAAATGAATGCACGTCCTTACAGGAGCACGGAGAGAGGAACTTTTAAAGCTGCATGTTCTCCATGAAAATAAATCACAGCAAGATTTGGTGTCAAGGAGCAGGGACCCCACTGGTCCCATGCGATGAGAAACCTGAGGGTGAAAATTACTCTTCCCCTCCACAGGACAACCAACAGCATCACTTAGAGTCATCACACAGGGAGAGCGCAGCTCTTCTTGGCAGCACAAGGTTTGCCGTGTTCTTGGCTTTTAGTGCAGTAAGAGAGAACTTGAAGCTTCGTGAACTTTTGTCGGCCCATTCTAAATAATTCCACATATTTATTTCAATATTACTATGCCTAAAGTCAGCTGTATGGTTTCAAAATTGAATTAGCCCATTTGTTGAATAGTTATTTCTATATACAGGGGAACAGTTCAAATACCCAAAAAGTATCTACTGCCATTTTGACATCTAAGTGCACCTGCTGCAAGAGGACGCAGGTGTCCTGCTTCCTAGATGACAACTCCACAATTATCTCAGATGCTGTAGGGTATCTAATGCAACACCTGCATTCGGGCACCTTGTTCACCCCCTCCATAGCCCTGCAGCAGCAGGTGATGCAACATGATAAACCTCAGCATGGAAAATCTCCACACAACAACCAAACTGCCTCTGGCCGTGAGCTCAGCAAGACCTCGCAAAGTTATCTCTTGGCACTGAGCCAGCTGATTCGACTAGAAAGGCAAAATAAACATTAAACAGCGTACACGTGTGGGGATTAGACAGAGCATACATTTGGGTCTCTCCGTTGAGGTTCTACATACCACTCACGACCAAATTCTGCCCTCAGAGACACAGCAACAACCTATGGGCTCAGGACAATGGTCAAGGGCAGCGCTTGTCCTTAAGTTGAAGTGACACAGGTTGATGGAGAAGAAAGAAAATCTCATTATGTGACTCTGAACAGATCTTGTCATGCAAGAAAGAAGCCTAATGTGGTGCCAATGGCAAATATAAGTAGATGCTTTAGTAGCTATCATCACTGATGGAACAACAGGAATGCACAACACAATTGCTACGGTAGGAAACAGCTTTTGACCTGTTGGTAACATCTTGTTTAGGGCACCAGCCACAAAGCATAAGTCTTTTGAACCCAGAAAGATAGATATACTGCACACACAGTGAACTCCTAGCCTTGAGGCTGAATGTTGCCTTATTTAGTGAAAATTGATTAGATTTGTCAGGTGAATAAAATCCTTTATTAAATTTGCCTGGCTGAAAGTATGCCTGTGTATTTTAGTTTTTCATTAGAGTGTCGGTAAATTTGTCTGAAGTAGTTAAGAATATCATAAGTAATACATCAGTAACAATTGGACCAGTCCACAGCAGAAACCCCTGAGGAGAGCGTGCTTTGCCTATGAAACTGAAGTCTATATGCTGCTGGTTTTGATTTCTGCCCACCAGAGGGGAGCAGAAGAGAAATTAGCCTAGAAGAAGGTACATTTGCTTAAGGAAAAAAAAAAAAAAGAAAAACCTCTGAACCACCTCTCCCTGCTCAAACACACACACACACACACACACACACACACAGTGCCAAGAAGGCCAGCACCAGCATTTCAGGATCAGCTGCAAAGTTCAACAACAGAGGGCAGACCCTCTGCGGGCACAGAGCGGAGCTGCCCGACATCCCACGCTGGGGAATTCGCTTCACTTGCCTGCATCTGATTTCTAATTATGATGCAGCACGCACAGTTATAAATTTCCTATGGGATACTCATTATATAGAGCATATGAATGTGCTGTAATCAGGCGTATTTGTTGCTATGGAAAAACACAGCAAGCATGCGGAGCCTTCTGTGTGGCATCCTTAGTGTCCCTTCACCCGGAGTACTTGGATTCCTTGGCAGCGTGTGGCATAGCAACATGTTATCTGGCACAAAACTCAAGGACGTTACAAGCTTCAGCTGACAAACTTGCTGCCCTTGTTAGCCCGCTGCATTTTCAAGGGACGTTAGGCGTAATGATTTTGCATTATTGCCTTTTAAAGCACGGAGATTAAAGAAGAGTATCACAGGCTGCACAAGGCTGAAAGCGTGACCTTTCCCTCCTCCTTCCTAAAGCCTCTTGTCTTGTGCCCGTGTTACTGGCCACATCCATTTCAGGAGGGAAAACAGCACGGTGTGATATGTGTCCAAACCTGTGCTAGCCATGGTTAGACAGAGCTCAGTGTGGCTCTCCATGCACCCCAGGAGGAAGGTGCAGCTTGAATGCCACATAGGGCAATGCCCAGGTAGCCTGTGCTGTGCTTAAAAACAATAAAAATAAAAAGAGAAAGAAATAAGGAAAGTGCTATGCTCATTAATTAAACCTCCTGCTAATTTGTTCTGCAAGCAGAGGCGGGGGCAGTGCCCAAGCGCAGTTCTCCCTACACTACTGAGTTAATGGCTCTGGGTGGCACATGGAATTGAGCAGGGCATTTGCTTCATGCCTCCCTTGTTTTAAAACACCTAACCTGAGGCCAGGCCCACAGAGCTGCAGCACATTGCTCAGGGGCTCCCACAGTCTCCATAGAGAGGCAGAGCAGAGCCACTTCAGCCTGCAGCACAGTTAAATGCAGATGCAATGAAGAGCAGTGCTTTTTCTCCAAAATGTGAGTCTACTCATACTGTTTTACTGCAGCACCCATGTTTCTGTTCATCTCAGGCTGGAGGACAGATCCAATTTGTACTTGGGAGCTTAGCCCCACTGCCTCTGTGCAACAAATAAAGATAGAATAAATCCATCTCTTTTATTCTCTAAATTGGGCAACAGTCCAGTGGATGGAGTGGCACTAAGCAGGGCTGCCACTATTTTCATGATCTGTATCATGACTAACAACTCCTACTTCAGAAGGAGGATTTTGGAAAAAACAGTGCGTGTGTGTGTGAGAGGAGAGGTGTGAAAGCTGTCAGGCTCAGAGAGGTGCTCTGCCCCCATTTCCTTGCCTGAACTGCCAGGTAGAGCCATGCTGGCAGAGTTGAGAAATCCTGTAACGCAGGAAAACTGTGTGAGTGAGCATCACATGGAAACCTCTACATCTGCAGGGCTCATACATCAGTTGACCAGAAGGGATGGCCATACCATGCACTGCTCTGCTAGGATGGCCAGCAGCCCACCTGAGGGTGGTGGATCCTCCCAGATCCAACCAGCCTTGCTCCAAGCTCGTGTTCTCCAGACAGCACTCCCAGCTACAGCCTCCAAATCCAGCACACGCAGAGAGCAACCTAAAGGTAAACAGGGACATGCATTCTCCATTAATTCATTCACTTAAGGAATTTCTGCTTCATTCACCTGCTAGGCTGTCCAGACTACAGAGGAGGCACTGTCACTGCTGTACTTTATCTAAAGAGCACATCACACACCCAGCATCCTAGAAGACATATAATACAAACCTACTAGCTTCATAAAAATTTACCAGCATCTCAAGCTCATAACTCTGCAGAACAAGCTGGAAACTAATGTCTCGACAAAGAGCCCATAATATAAGGCCGAGCTGAGAGCAGACCAGCGACCGTCACGCTCCCAAGCCCATAGCAAGCATGCAGGGCAATGGCAAAGTGTTATGCATAGAACTCGCAGGAAAACTGTCCAAATCGTTCTTGGTTTTGTTTGTATAGATTTTTTGCAATGCTTATAAATGAGAAACTTGACAAGAAATGTGAATACATGGTTTCTCAAACAAAACACACAAAAGGGTGAAATTCCCCTCCTACTTCAAGGGAAAAGTGTCTCATTTGCTGATGCCAAATACTGATTTAAAACACTGACAGATACAGACCACTAAAACTTCCCGTAATGAACTGTGGTTTTCAGTGTTGGTAAGAAACCTCAAAACACAACAGGAAATGAGGCAAGGGTTTTGTTTTGCTTTTTTCTTTCCCTCTACTGTAGCTTATACAAAGGCAAAAATCGTTATCATTTACTGCTAAATCCATAACTCAAAGACCTGATCTTCCCATTTCTGTGCCCCAGGCACAACCCCCTCTGGTTGTGGGGGTGCCCAGAAGGTGCAGCTCTGCAGCAGCAAGGTGGGAGCGCGAGCCGGAGCTCAGCTGCTGCCTGAGAGCATTTCAACCGCTGCTTTTTGGGAAAAATGCAAAAAACATTCTTCCTTTGTGTCAGTTGCATCTTGCCAGCAGTGCTGCCATGGTTACCACTTGGGGCTTTAGTTTTATAGGGTTTTATTGCTTTTTGACTCTCAGCTGAATTTGTTTTCTCTCTCTGCTGAAGTGTTTGATAATGCTATCTGGCATTTCTTTCCTCAAACAGAGGAAACTCTTATCTAGAAAGTTTTGGAGAAGTGATCCTTTCTTGTTTTAGCTGTTGGTTTTTTTCCCTGCATACACTTCTCAGCACCTCCTTCCCACCCTGAGTGCCTGATGGCAAAGTCACAGCACAAAGCAAATGGTCCAAAGACTTAAGAGCTTCTGAAACCCGGACAGCCGAAGGAGCAGGAGCCGGGCAGTGCAGCATGCTGCAGTTGTGGCACCCGTTTCACATGCTGGATAGCAGCAACAATTCATAGAAGAAGTGAAAGGAGCTGTTGTGAGTTCTCTAATTTCTTGCCTGAGCGTGTCCGTTGTTGAAAACGATGAGGGGCAGCTATTAGGACAGGAGCAGCAAACAAATACTGAAAAAATGCTCCAAAAGATGACTCTCATTTCTGCATTTGACTTTTGCACCACACATCAAATCTTTCCTAACTTCAGTGCTCAAAATTGATGACAGTGTCCCAATGCTCGTGCATTTCTTCAGCACAGAATCAAGGGAGAATACAAAGACCTGGGGTTGCACCCCTGGTCTCAGGGAGTGGTCACATTTCTAGGCTGTTTGCAAAATTTGAGATAAAGTACATCAACTTCTTGCAAAAAAAAAAAAAAATTGCCTGGAAACTACAGACAGATCTGTTTTAAAATCCATGGAAGTATTTGCAGACATTGTTTTCCCAACCGCATTCAAATTAGCTATGAATATGAGCCATTAACAAAAGCAATATTAGCATACTTGCAGCAAAGCATCTCTTGGCATTATTAGTCTGTCTGTGTCACACTGCACATGTTCCCAGAGGACAGAAAACACACAGGACCAGCTCTTTGAAGTGAGTGGGAATGCTGCTATCCCATGAACAGGATTAAGCGTAATACACAGGAAGAAAAAGACCTCGCTTTTGAGGACAGAGTCCAATGAAGAACAGTAAAGATCCCAAGGCTGCGGTGGTTCAGTAACTCAGCCAGAAGGTGCCATGAATTAGGCCCACTGGCCAGAGACATTAAAGAGGCACGAAGACAGTTTTCCCAGGGACAGAGATGGTAATCTCTGCTCAGCTGCAGCTGCTATAGATTTGCCTCAATTTCAGCAGTTCCAGAGACAGTTTATCAGCTTGCCCTGTCCTGCCCTTGGAGTGGGAGGTTAGGGCCCAGGGACAGCTAGGGCTGCAGAGGGACAAAGGAAAGATAACGAGGAGGAAGAGGAAGGCCCCTGTTTGCTTCCTGCTCCACTTCCAGTTTAGAGAGATAAGGATATTTTTCCTTTCCTTGGAGCGTTGCAAGGGAAGCAGGTTAGACATGTGGGCTACAAACTTCCTCATGCACCTCAAGGGAGCAGGAAGCGAGGAGCTTGCATCAGCCAGCTTCCTCCTTAAGGCCAGCCTCCATATCCATCCCAGCATCCAACCACCAGTGTGACACCCATGACACCAACTGCATGGGAGGCAAGCAAAGCCTCCTCTAGGAGGAATTGACCCCAGCGTAACAGCTCCCTGTTTGTCTGAGGCACAGCAGTTAACTGATGACACTCTATGGCTTCCAGGTAGCAAGAACATAACACCCAGCAGGTCAGTACACAGGAGGTAAGTGTGTTTGTTCTGGCTTGAAAGGAGACATCTTAAGGACAAATAGTTAAAAATAAAAACATGCCATTTTAACCTGCACCCAGCAGCTCTGGGACAGAGGACAGCTATGTGAGGAGTGGGAACCCAAACCCCTGATGAAAATGGTGCCCCTCCTTTTACTTGCTAGAGAGGAAAAAAGCAGCAGTATGGTACGCTACCAGAGTGGTACAGCACTTAGAAAATACCCTTTTGCTGATCCTCCTCTCTTGGCAGCAGAACTGTATTCTGTTTCTGGGCTAACAGGTTTCAGAGCAGTTGGAAACCCTTGTCTGCAGGGCAGACGTTGCAGAAAGCAGTGCCGGGGAGCAGCCAGCCCTGCTCCCACCTTCACACCCCAGCACAGCCCCACGGAGGGACACACCGGTGAGTACAGAAGTCCTAGAATAACATTTATCGGTGGTTATCCATGGTTATGCTTGATTTTGTCAGACAGCACAGCACGTTGATGATGTCACTTCTTAAACCACAGTTTAGCATAATCCTTAGGTGCCTTGATAAGTCTCATTGAACTCACAGGAAATTAAGTAGATGATTATCTAATCAAGAGCACAAACAGCTATAATTTTCCCTTATCTCCCCATCAACCTCGGATCTCAAAGCAATTTACAGAATGAACAAGTCAAGACACGTAACTACTCTCCAAGGGATGGTACTGCACGCATTTTACATGTAAGGAAACTGAGGCACACATTTCTAGACAAAGGTCTGCATACTTTCCCATCACACTGTAAACAGATTCACTGAAATCAGAGGGATTAGTTGAGATGTGAAGATTTGCATTATGAACGAAGGGAATGTCAGTGACCCCAAAGGTCTGCAGAGTTATGGATGAAAGCACAGATGAGACAGGAAGAGACCTGAAGAGCACCAGCTTCTGGGTGCAAGGATGCCTGCCTCTTACAGACACAGTCAGAAAGTCACCCTCTCTCAGTATGAATAGGTACACATGTGTTCCTCTAAAATTCATTCTTACATTGCTCTGTTGACTTAGCAGCCCTCTGCGGCAAGGCAGGGGTGATGGATTCATATTAATGCGCATCCCGGGAAGCAGGCACATCCCCAGGGGAGCAGCATGATTCATTTTTAATGATACTTCCCTGAGTCTGTAGGCCCCATAAGCCAAGAATTACAAGCCTTGAAAGTCATCATCACTGACTGAGCTGTTGTTGGTGAAGGAGGGTTTCCAGCCCAAGTGGGAGTCATTACAGCAGAGGGATCGTTTTAAACTAAGTGACAAGAATATATTAGGGACAGGAAAATTACACTTTTCAACAACCAAAGAAAAAAGAAAAAAAAAAAAAACCTACTTCCTGCCAGAAATTCTGATTCAGAAACACGACAAGAAGGCAAATTGCTTCCCCTTGTCTACTCTGCATGGAGCAAACCTACACACGTAGGTCAGAGGCCTAGCAAGAGCCTGAGGCTAAACTAATTATTGTGATTTGCTCGTCTTTTGTAATTAATCTAGGAAAGGCTTAAGGCTGTTAGCAGCTTTAAAGAAGTAAATCTGAAGGACCAATTAATTAAAAACAGCAGCGCTTAATGAGGACCTTTTGGTTCTCTCATGTTGATTGTTATATTTGTTGAAAGTTAAGTTTCCGCTGTCTGTCAGATCTTGTCTGGTCTTGTAAAATAGATCTTCTTACTTGGTGCTTAACCACTTGACACTGGAACAAAAGCTTTCGATTACAAAGCAATTTGTGGGGATTATAATGGAATGAGCTACACCCACGCTCCCTGATTTAACAATCAATTTGAAGCTATTTTCAGTTGAACCAAGAAACCTTAAGGACCATGAAACTATTGCTCAGATCTCCTGGTACCTCTCCTTTGGACCTCACTGTTATTAATAGTAGAGAGAGACTGAAGCGTGCAGCTCAAATTCCAAGAGAATTTAAGAGTTCTTCTTTGGAAAACAGTAAGACAGATGCAATTTTCCTTGCTCTTAGTCTTAAGTTTACTTTACTATATTTAACCAGGGGAATGAGTACTTCACCCCAAGAATATACCTACATAACTGAGACCTGACAGCAGAGTTCTGCTTCTGGGGAAACCCGGATCAAGAGGTTCCCTAAAGAGCCTGAGCATCTCACAGAGAATGATATTATTCAGCAGGTGAGGCACCTGCCATTGGCAAAGCTGAGACCCTGGGATACACCTGTTGGCAGTTCTACCAGAAGAGATGCAGAAATGCTTTGAGCTGGAAGGAAAAAAAAAAAAAAAAGGAGGCTGGGAAAGGAGAAAGCAAGTGTAAAAGGAATAAAAAGCAGATTACCAGCTTAACCCTAGAAACAGCCTTTTGTGAACACAAATGGACGGTTTTGCCTGGCGAGATGCAGGAACTATATCCATGCTATTCTCTTTCAGACACCTCTGTCATCTGTCCCCACAGCTAGCGTTTTTCACATGCAGCAAATTAATTTTACATTCTCAGCAGGCATCCCTTTTAGAGACCAGCCAACTTCCTGATATTTTGTGTTCAGTTTTTATATCAGCAGATCTATTTTAAATAAAAAGCTATGTGTTTTACAAAACATGAGTGCCAGTAACACAGAGGAAGAATGTGACATTTTTCTCCCCAGGATATTTTGACTGACACACGAAAAAGTCTATAATCTTACATAGGCTCAAGCTGCTCATGTTGACATCCAAATGTTTGGTGAAAAAAGAGCTTGATTGCCTTCCATGAAAGGTGCAGGCTTCTGATTTAGTCTCTCCCTCACAGGAGGGGAAGAAAAAACAACAAAAAACGGACCTCTCTCTCTTTCTAAAGGCTTTTTCTTTTATTCACCTGCCACAAATGCAGCAGGTGAGTTGTCTTTCCACCACTTCACTAAATCTGCACACAATACCTTATTTATTTCCATCCCATTCTTACACTGCCAGCTGCTTACGGGAGCCCACCGAGCCTGACCCCAAAGCCCTTGCAGCTCATCGTTCAGCTTAGTGGAAACACTCTGTAGCTTCTGTAATTACTCTGTCCTTCAACATCCACAGACATCCACCATCTTCCTGCAGAATCAGTTGCCCTCTGCAAAAAGGAAACACCTGACTTGTCTGTGGAAATGAGAAAGCCTTCCCCATCCCACACAACCAGGGTGCTGCCTCACCTGAGCATTATGCAGCTTCAAAATCCTCCCAGACAGACAGCTGCACACAGATGCAATCTCTTTGGAGCCCAGCTGTAAAATTAGTCAAGCTCCAAATGAGAGCCAGAGCAGAACTTTACTGTTTTCTAGTATCCTTATGGTTCTGTACTTAAGTGAAAGCACTCAACCAGGACAAAAATAACCCCTTTCTAAGGGTTTTTCCCAAAGACCACAGTGGAAACTCCATGAGCTTTGACTCATTGTTTCAGACTGATTGTTTCAGCAGCAGTCAGGAGAAATGGAGACTGAACTGGAATTCACCCGACACCTGCAGGGCGTAGGAAACCTGCTGGATCTGGGTCTAACAGAGTGGAAACCCCAAAATCCACTCCACCTCCCAGCAGTGTGCATGTAACATTATCACCAGTCTGAACCAGCAGCAAACCTCCCCAATGTTATGAGTGAACACAGATTTCAAACCGACCCTTGTGTACATGCACACAGCATTTATGAGTTGGGTTTATGGCTGAGTCATAGCATGTAAATCAGGAGTTAACGCATGAAAAGGAAAGGGCTTATTTTCCAGTGCAGAGAGGTCATCTGTCTGTGCCTCAGATTACGCTCACTTAGATCCAAGTTTTGGGGCTGAGAAAGATGGGAGTTCATTGCTCCTTTTGCTCAACGTGCCAGATGAGTATGGTGCCAGCAGCGTTAACAGGTTCAGCTTTCACTTCTGAGCAGCATAGAAAACTGGGAAATAAGGTGGAAGAGAGCAGTACAGTTCTGCTTCTTCCAAACCCTCAGAAATTTAATATGAGATCCAATGCATAGGAAAAGGCAGCTTTTCTGGTCCATGGGGGTATAGGTACTGGTCACCAGGTGGAGCCTGGGGCCCAGGTTCTGGGGAGGGCATGGCAATTTTGAAGTACTGAAGAGCTGAAGAGGTGTAAGGGCCTTACAGAGATAGAGGCAGGGCAGTTCCTTGACACAAGCGGGGCCCCAAGACCCAGCTCACAGCTTCATGGTCACCTATAGCTGTGGTTATCCCTGGGTTTTGATTTAATACATTGTAACAACTAAAAAAAAGAAAAAAAAAAAAGGAGGTGGTAGGGAAGGACATCTCAGTGATGAGCTGTGGAGAAACAGAGGGAAGAGCTGGCAAAACCACTGTTACTATTGGTATGAGCACAGCTGGGCCTTACCGGGCCCAGCAGCCTTGGAGCTGCAAGGGATGGGCCAGATGTTTGTGTGAGCTCAGGGACCTGCTTCTTGCTAAACTCCTGGTGTCAGAAGGGAAATATTTACTGACAGGCTCTCTGCTGCACCAACCATCAGGCTTGAAATGCACACAGAGGAGCAAAGTGGCATGTCAGGGCAGGAGGGGAATGCACAGCTGAGACTAGAAATTGCTGGAGTTGGCTTCACTGCATGGTCTAGGTATGATTAAACCCACGCCTGTGCTGCAGCATGTGGGAAATCAGTCAGTCAGCACCTTCCACCTGTCCCAGTGCTCAGCCATGTGCTGGAATGCTTTTCCACAGTTTGCTATGGCCCAGATCCTTGCATGTACTCAGCACCATGGCACGTGGCCCACGTGCTGAGCTCATGCTGCAGCCAGAAAGGTCAGAATGAATTTTGTCTGCGTCAGCAATAGCTCCAAAAAAAAAAAAAAAAATCATTATAAACAACATACAGACAATTTTGCAGCTTCCCAGGCATGAATGCAAGACAGAAGCCTGGCAAGGGGAATATTGCCCTGGTTAGATGGCTCAACAGCACCTGGCTGCAGAGTCTGGAAAGGGAACAACAGATCCTGGTCCAGCAACATTAATTTCTTGTTTATTTAGTTCAACTTGATAAAGACCACGGTGTCATCTGGCTGCTTTTCAACAGAGGGCTTAGAAGGGCGTGAATATCTGATTATCTGTGTATTCTCATTCCAGATCTGCAGCTCAGCATCTCTGTGGATAGGGATTTTTGCATGTACTTTTTCAAGTAAGACCCTGCTGGGATTGAAGGAATCCAGTGGTCACTGGAAATATTGATCTCAGACTCTCTATTACACTTCACAAAGGAGAGAGTGAAAAACGGGCTTAATGTTTGTTCTTGCAATAGTTCAAAGTACATGAAAATCAAGCAAGATATTCAGAAAAAGGAACATCTAAATATTGTCTCTTATGCAGGACAAGAACACTTGCCTGGAAGCAATCAGAAGATGCTTGATAATACATTTGCAGCTCTGTCACTAGTGACCTATCAGTCTCCTTACATATGAAGATAGATGTCAAGGCTGAGCCATTGTGTATTCTTGAGATACAATGGAGAATACTTTGAAAAGTAGTCCCAGAGCACTTCAGTCATCACTATGAGATGAAGCACAATAAGACATCTGAAAAGCTGTGGTGGTTGTTTTATGTCTGATATGTGTTTTCCTGAATAGCAGCTTTAGTAATTTATGTTCTTGGCTGAAAAGCTTTTTGTAGCCTTAATACACACACAGCAGTTAACCCTTCTGCTCCTCAACCTGGAAACCTCTTCAAGTCACTGAAGACAAATAGTGCTATCCTTGGCTCCATCTCCAGATCTCTTTCAAGTTTAAGCACTAACATCCCTTATTTCCCATGCCCTTAGAGCATCTGTGCCCCGAAGCACAGAAGATTTCCCGAAATAAGTATCCTGATGTACCAGCACTTGCCTTTCTCTCCCCTTCCACAGCCCCTCTCAGCTCCACCCATCCTGTTCCTCTGGGGCTCCCTCCTCTCTGCCCTCAGGAATCCATCCTTCGTTGGTATCGCCTATACCAACACTGCCACCCAAACCCTCCTGCACACTTTTTGCAAGGGATCAGTTCTCTGAAGATTAATTCCACACATTTTCTGGTCTTCCCTGGTAAATACAGGTTTTGAAGAACAACCCCCACAAGCCTTTCCCAGGTACAAGGCAATCCAAGCTGTACCCAGCAGACCAACACTTTCTAGCTGGTGGGGATCTTAGCAGAAACATTTGCAGTCATTTTGTATGCTTGTGCACATGCATAAAATATGCAAGATCATTAAGAGAACAGTATCATACAAAACAGGAACAGAGCAGATAACTCCTTATCACAATCACACCAAAAGGACAGGATTATATTGTCTTAAATGCTGGAAAACAGTAAAGATGTCCTTCCTCTGTAAAGGACCCTTTTTCCTTTTGCCTACTGCACACCTCACCTCAAACACAGCCTGTACTGACCCGTGCCTGTCTCTGCAGTCTTGAGACAAACACTGAGATCCTCTGAAATCTAATGTAGAGGTATGAGGTGCATTGGGATCCTCGAATATTTTTTTTTCCTATTAAAAAAGTCTATAGTAATAGGTTTGTATGATGCCTGCGGCTGCCTCTGTTACATCATGCTGCCACTGCATGTCACTGTTAAGACAGAATGGCAAAGAATGACGTGGATTTCAGGGATGGTTACTAAGCTCTGGTGGGATGGACTCCACTCAACCCAACTAAGGATTGTCCCTTCTCGTGCCTTAGTCAGCATCACTCTCCTGATCCAAGCACAGGGTTGAAGACCATTAGGACTAAGCTGAAAGCAGCAGCAGGGTGAAAGCATTCTTGGAAGAGAGGAAAAGTGGGAAAGCAGACGCGGGGAAAAGGAGAAAGCTGAAAAATGCCAGAGAGCAGGGCACAGAGCAATGGCTAAAGATCACCTGCAAGCAGAGCTAGGGCAAAATCTCAACTGCCAGTGCCTACCAGCAGCGGGGAGCCTTCTGAATTTTGTAACAATACCTATTTCTCTGCCAACTAACCACCTCAGCTTTCTCAAAATTAGGAGCAAAGCAGGGCGCAGTCCTTCTCACCTTGTTGGTGTGTTCATAGCCAGCCAGAAGAACAGCTGCCAACAGCTTTGCAGTAGCACAGCCCAAAAAAGCGTTCCCGTATCCATCCCTTCCTCCTTGCTCTTCAGGCACAGGAGACCCTCTGCTCAGCACAGGTCCTGGACCATCCTGTGGTTGGCCTGACGTGTTGTTCTCATCTCTGGTTTACACGATCTGGGAGACTCATTTGAGATTAAACAAAGGGCTAAAGATTAGGTGTTCTGTAATTTAGTACTTCCTTTGCCTGCTTTATGTTTAACAACTTTTGGCAGAGAAGAGAAACAGCAGCAGCCAAGATGGGCTCTTTCTGTGAATCCACATGACCTAACCAGAAACGAGAGCGTGTCACTTGACTCTAGTTAGCATGCCGACCTTCCATCCATGGTGCCCTTCCACACACCGCACTCGCGTTCATTTTGCCATCAAGCCATGTGGTTGTTTAAAGAGACTCATGGAAAACACATCAAAAAATAAACTGTAGAGGAGATCCAGATGTTTTGAAATGTTAAACAGTGCCTTGCGCTCTTCCCTCCCCATCCTGCTTTAAAAAAAAAAATCCTGAAAAAAAAAAAGGAAAACACTCAAAAGCATTCCTGAGCTGGTTTGTAATGAGCCATTACTTCATTCTAAAAAGTATACTCTAGCACAGACCCAAATAATCAATCTTTTAGCCATAAACACGCTTACCAAAACACTTTGAAGGCTTGGATCAACTTCATGGAAGGCTAGAAATTCTTCACTCTCTTTTCTAGTTTAAATAAGAGTTTTGTATCCAATAAAAGTCCATTTTCACATTGAAAATATACACAAAGAGGCAAGATGATATCCCTGAGCACCAGTCTGAGCATGGTGCAGTGGGAAAAGATTTTACACAGGCTTGCAGGAAAGGAAGCAAAGGCACTTAGCACCTGATTTCCAAAGGGATTGCTCCTACCTTGTGCGTAACAAGCTCTTAGGACTGGTCTCAGCTGGCAACCTCTATACCATCAACTGAAGCACCAACATGTGTGGGCAAACTCTTTCTCCTCTGCCAGAGCTGGTGGCAGTGGTCCACCAGACAACAGTGAAGGTTCCAGAGTAGGTATCTTAGTGGGTCTTCCATGTCTGTGTTTCTGAAAATTCTTCCCTTTTTGAGAACCTGGCAGCTTCAAAAGGTTGATGCCTCCACCGACAGGCAATATCTGCCACATCAGGCAGCCCTCACTCACTCTAAACCAAACAACTCCACAGCCCTAAAAAGTGAGCCAAGGACCAACTGCCTTGCCAGGCAGGTGTGGAGCCCACACACACCACAAACCTGTATGATTTCCTCATGACTTCGCAGAACTACTCGCACGTTTCAGTTCCCTGAAAGATACAAAAGAGCTCAGCCACCAGTGGGACAAAGCCTTGCCATAATACCATGCAACCAGACAGGGAGAAAGCAAATCTTTTCTACTTCTGGAATCAGCCATCATTTGCACGTTACTGCTTCCTCCACTCATATATATATATCTTCAAACAGAAAGACTTCTAATATGATCTTGTTTCCTTGAGCTGGCCAGAAAACTTCTCAACTCTGTCTCCATACCACAAGTCAGATTCATAGGCCAGGGTCAGATCATTTCTTTCCCCCTTCTTTTCCAGCTATTATCTAATAGTTCCCAAACTCTTCCCCCATAGTTTCTGATAGCTGGTGAGGGCTATTTGACAAGTGCATCAACACATGCAGTGTTGTTGTCAACCATGAGAAGCTGTGTTGCGAAAACATTGAGACTGAGTTACAGGGGTGAGACAACAGGGTGATTGCCTTCCTCTGTCTCCCCAGGCCTAGTTTCAGGCTTATTTAGGCACAAATACCAGGAAAGAACTAGTGATTTGGCCAGCTCAGCTGCTTTAGAGAATCTCCATAAGGTTCTCATTGCCATCTATAACCACTTCAGTACCTTTGAAAACCTGACCCACCAACTTTTTTTTTTTTTTTTTTTAAATAGAGCTTGCATCAAAATGGTCATTAAAGCGCTCCTGGTACCACAAGTCCAATATCTGCATACTGCTCCTTTCCCTCCCTGACCCAGAGGTCCCACTGTACCCAGACTGGCACTGTGTCTCACGTAGGTCTTACACCCACCACTGAAGGTTTCCCCACCAGGCTCCACTTCACTCCAAGAGTTGTCCCAGCCTACCTCTGCCCAAGCAATTCCTCCGGGATCCAGGCCTTTGTGACTTTCAACTACACATTGCAGATCTGCTTTAAAAATCAGCTCCAAAACATTTGGAAGTTATTATAGCCTGCTAACTCTGTAATTATAAAACACTGAAATTACTTTGAAGCTTCAGTTAGGGAAGACTAATGCTGCAATTACTCAGCAAAGCCATTTGCAACCTGATTATTGATGATCATCATATGTTCATATCTGTGCATGAATGTGAACTACCAAAGGGCAAGACACTGCTAACCACACACCTACCGGCATCTCTTGCTAATGTGCTGCCCCGTAAAACAATCTTCCATAAACTAAGAAAATAATATGTTACATGCTGGTTTAATTGTTAGTTATAGCTTCCTTGTAAAGCAGCACATATACAAGGGCACTTGGAAAAGTTGCTATTCTGTATATAGGAGCTCAGCAAATTATGGCTCAGAACTATGGAAATGGTTAGCACCTGCATATTGGCATAGGGCAGCAAAGTTTGGAAACCATGATCTCAGCTTTTGGCAAAATGAAGAGCTTGAAAGGTCTTAAATTTTCCTGGGCAATAAATCCAGCAATTACTGAGATTATATTAACTTAACATCCATCTTTTTTTTTGCAGCAGCATGAACATCTGTAACCAGACCAGCAGGGCACAACTCTGAGATGTACTCCTTCCTGCAGACAGCAGCGATGAGTCCCATCGTTAGACCCAATCCCATGAGTTCCTGCATCAGTGCATCACTGTCTTAAAGCTTTGAATCGACATCACAGAGTTACAGGTATTTGCAGAGGGGGAATAACATCTCCCTGTTCTACATCGTTATGCAGAATTGCAGAGACCGCTGCTCTACAGCTCTGTTTATCCCAGGGGCTTATTTCAAAGCCATGTCCTGTTGTTGATGGCTTGACTTTGAACTGGAGTTGATACAGCATCACAGCAAACACAAACTAAGCCTGTCAGCATTAGGAGAGCCGCTCAGATATGTCACTGAGACAGAATGGCAGATTAATGGGGGCTTGGCAAATTAACATTTTCTAGAAGAGCTTGTGGGTGGAAAGCACAGAAAATAATGGGAACTAGAGAGGATATGAAAATAAGCCAAAAGCAAACAAACCTCCTTCGCCTTGGTTTGCTTGCTCTCCCCCACCCTTGATTTATTTTTATTTTTTAAACTTGGTTTTCTGTTTGTTTTGTTTCCCAATAAGATTTTGGAGGTGTTCCTGATTGTACCCTACCTTTTTTCACTGTCTGAGCATTTCAGCATCAGTCACAAAACAACCACAGAGAAAGCTTTTAACCTCATTCCACACTAAAAAACCCCACAGTCCAATACCTTTCAAGTCCATCCCCATCAAGGAGTTACTACCCACAGCCAGTCCTTCCCCATGCCCTGACTTGCCCTGGCTCGGAGGAGCTTATTTGCTGTCAGGTTCAATCAGATCCCTGCATCCATCTCATCTCAGCTCCTGCTCCTGACGCAGCATGGCACCATGTGCCTGGGAAGAAGAGCTGAGGGCTATGCTGGGCCAGAGGCAGCTCACACTGAGCTGAGGCCTGAGACCACCTCTTAGCCCAGGTTTTTGAAGGAGTTGGAGTTACGGGCAAGGAGCAAGTCATCACCCAGCACTCCTCATGCTCACCAACCCATTGTTAATTCCTTGCCCCACACCAGGACATGGAACCACACCTCTGCCACCACATTTCTCATCTCCACGCACCTCCAGGGAGAGATCCCAAGGCAACGCTGGGACTACCTTCAAGTCAAAAATGAAAAAAAAAAAGCTACAATAATTAAAATTCCATTTTAGTACCTCTATGCAAGAGAGGGAGGAGAAGAGGTCTACGGCACATGTTTTCCCCCTACCACAACAGTTTGTGCATTGTGTTATAAAATTGTTCAGTGCCGTTTATTTTTATTTGGCCTGTGAAAGACTTTGGGGAAGGCCTCCTTGTAAATGGCCCATAAAGTTTGACAGGAACTAAACCTCCCGCTGTTTTTGTGACTGATATAAAAAAAGAACCAACTTAGTTGGCACCCTTAATGCACATTTTATGGGAAAAGGAAGACTGTCCCTCTGTAGTAGCAGCCGATTGCAGAGCAGACCAACTTGAGTTCTGTAAGCATCTTTTGTGGCCTTTTACAAGGTAAGGCTTTCCTTATAAAGCTCTGGCCTCACCGCAAATCCACTTCCCTCTGGGCTCATCCATTAATAAGCACTTTCATTAAAATTCCACCTTTCCTAGGGAAACAGCCAAGCTAATTCAACAGGAAATTGACTTTCTTCATCTCCCTCATGCCTCTGAGTGCAGCGACACACGGCACCACCAGCCAGAGACATCCCGTCTGAGAGCAGCTCCCCTTCACGCATCAGTCTGTAAAACCACACATCTCCTGCACTGCCTCGGGAAGGAGCAAAGGGGAAGGTCTCAGGGCAGATGCTTCATCGAGTTATAGAATCACCAAGGTTGGAAAAGACCTCCAAGATCATCCAGTCCAACCATCCACCTACCACCAGTATTTCCACACTAAACCACATCCCTCAGTACCACATCTACATGGTTTTTGAACACCTCCAGGAATGGTGACTCCACCACCACCCTGGGCAGCCTGTGCCAGCATCTGACCACTCTTAGTGATCCTAACATCCAACCTGAACCTCCCCTGGCACAACTTGAGGCCATTCCCTCTTGTTCTGTCACTATCTACATGGGAGAAGACGCCAACAAAGAGAGCTGCTTTCAGGAAATCATCCAGAAGTGATTAATATACACCTCCAGCCTTCAAAAGCATACAACATGGTCCCAGAAAAGCACAGGGTTAACAACAGGGGTTGGTCAGTGCAGGGCTCTGAAGGACCAAACAGCGATGGTTGCAGGGTCACAGTTCCAAACCAACACACAGAGCAGACAGCAAGAGATCAGCTGGGGGAGTTCAGTGAGCAACACTCCCCTGCACTCTGCTGAGGTGCCATCCCCCTGCAGGTAAGCTACCATTAGCAAAAGATCAATCCCATGTAAATTAAAAATGAAGAAAAAGTAGACTTACTACACACAATGTATTCTGGGAAATAAATTTAATCCACACACCAATATTTTAAGAGCAGAAAAGGGGTCTGAGTTCAAATACATTTTCTGCATCCTGTATATTGGCAAACTTAGAAGAATTAATAACTTTTTTGCCTCCATTGTAAAAATCTGTTTTTTTCTTTCTGCTTCTAAGACAAGCTTTCAGGTGGAAGGCTGTACATAACACCACTGTATTTAGAAATGAGAAACCAGAGATGACAGTGACTCCATCTGTCCATAAAAAAAAAACATAGCATAAAAATTCCATATGAATTTATTTTGCATTCTAGTGACGTATCTCTCTGCATTTCACAAGAAAATGTCCAGGGAAAATGACAGGTTTATTTTTAGCCTTCCTTTAATCTCTGCAGAGGATGACAGCAGATTGCAACCCATCATGAGTGTCCCAAACTAGGCTGAGATCTGCTACCGAAAAAGAATGGGTTTGGATTGACTGTCATGCTGCAAAGATATGGAGATGTTCTTAACAACCAGCCCCACTCCAGCTATAAGAAATTTTATCATATGCATTTCATTCTCAGTGTCACATATAAGTGGGAGATACATTTGTCACTGGATAATACATTCAGAATTAACAAGAAGAACTTGTCAGGTTTTGGCTGCAACCACTGAAGCTAAAGCCTAGAGCGAAATAAACTGTCAGATCAGAGCTTTGTTAAAAGGATTAAACCCATTCTTAAGGGTGGAGCTGTGGAAAAGCTTTTAAGCATTATACTTACACCTGAAAGGTTTTAAACTGGGATTCTAAGACTGACATGAAACAAATGTTTTAAGAATCAGCAGAGATTCCGACCTCAGTGCAGAGCCATCCCCAGAGTCCCTGGCACGGTGAGCCCCACATCCATCGGGCAGTCACTAATTACTGCCTGCATTTCTTGGCATCTGCTCAAGCTGCTGTAGAATCAGTAACTGTTCTGTAAGTTAGTCTCATTACAGACCTGCTGCAGTAATTGGTTTGCACAGTGGCCATGTGGTAACTCATAAAACTTTGCACAAGGGTCTCAGTTCTACAAGTATTTCTTCCTGCACTTATAGGGAACAAAGCCCCCTCTGGAAGCCAAGTTGCTCAGCCTGCAAGCGAGCACTGGGAGCATTGCACCGCAGCCTGAATGCCACCAGAAATGTTTTCTGACATTCAAATAGTTATAAAACAGCACTATGTGATCACAGAGTCATTAAGGGTGGAAAAGATCTTCCAGTTCAACTGTCAACTCATTGCCACCGTACCACTAACACATCCCTCAGTGCCACAACCCCTGCGAATAAGTGGGTGTTCCTGTCATGCTCCTTCAGCAGTTGGGGAAGCAGAGCTATGACTCAGAGCTGCTCAAGGTCACCCAGTAGCATAAATAAATAGCACCCAGGTGCCCTGCGCTTGCCTAACACCAAGCTTCCTCACACTGCTCTGATGATATTTGGGGAGTTCATCTTCAAAGGGGTTTGGAACGTGTGCCCTTGCAACGAGGAGGCTGTAGGACACCAGAGCAGCCTGTGCTCATCGCTGCTTGCTGGGAGGAGGTTGGTGTCTGCTCAGGTGGGTGCAAAGAAGGTGCATGAGGAGGAGCATCCACAATTTAGAACATCTTACAGAAAACTCCTACCAAAGAAGCCACAAGCCCAGCTGTCAGATGAAGGATTGCACTTCACTATCACATATAACCTGAAAGCAAAACCACTCTAACACACTGGTAAGTTCTGAGCCTTTTGCATTTATGTTATTCACTGATAAAACACAAGGTTGGGTAGTGCAAATGCTGCATGTAGCCCAGTCACTGAGCTAAAGGCTTTCAGGCAGCTGATGGGGTGCTTTTTATCAGCTCTTTGGGCCACGGGCAAGATTCTGGGCTACACGCAGCTGTGGGAGTTGGGCTTTTTAGGCTGCAATGCAGGGACAAGTCAGAGCCACAGCCAGCCAGCATATCACAAGCCAGGGTTTTTTTTTCTACAAATGCCATAAAATGAATGGCAATAAGATTTAAGTTTAGTGAGTCAGGCATCGGATAATACAGCATCAATGGTCTGGGATCATGAGAGCTGAAGCCTAACCTCATTACGATGTTGCTATATTCCTAGGTGACGAGGAGTGAGTGGTGTGCTGCCACCCAGTAGGACACATCTCTATCACTTCATCTGCCCAGGTTATTGAGTCATCAGAGCACAGCCTGTTCCTCACCTGCCACAGCTCTAGTAGATAACCTCTGGCAAGGATCTCATACTTAATGCTGTTCTTTAAGCAGGGCAGACATCACTGAATACCCATCTGTATTAAAGCAAGAAATCCTTGTTTCATATTTGAAGCCAGTTTTAGCCCAAATAGGCTCATTTGCCCCACATGGGAGGAAAGACCCTGTGCCATAGCACCTTTCCTAATGACCAGAGCAGGCTGTGAAAGATCAATCCTCCCAGCTCCTTTCATAATGACTTACCACAGCTGCCCGGCTTCACCCCCCTGTCCAACGCCTGCTGCTCCCCTAGTGCTCTTTGCAGCAAGCTTCTGCAGGGCTGGGCTGAGGGGGCCCTCTTTTTGCCTTTTAATATTTGAACTCAATGGTGCTAAGAACCGTACACCCTCTGAGATACCAATACATCCCCAGCAGCCAGGCCATCCCTCCCAGGTAATTAGGTCTGTTGCTTTCACAAAAAAAAAAAAAAAAAGAGGAAGAAAGCAAATAAAATAATAATAATAATAAAAAGTGTAATTATGGCTTGGAGAGCACTGGTCTCAATTTTTCCATTCTCAAAAGTCCTCTGGGGAAACAAAGAATGAGAGCTCCTTATTGATTTCATTCTCCCGACGCTCGCACGCCGCTGGAAAGCGGGGCCCGTGCTGGAAAGCCCCGCTGCCCTCAGCTCCCCTGGGAAGCGATGGGGGGAGATGGGGGGGAGGAAGGAGGAGAGAACGCGCTTGGGCTGTAAAAGGAAAAGAAATAGAGAAGGGAAAGGAAAAAAAGAAAAAGAGGGCAACAGCTTGGGCTTTCATTATAAGCACTGTTCTATCAACAATGGCTGGGGAACAAAGGAAGCCATTTCCACGAGTTCCTGCTTCAATTAGCTATTTGAACTAGTGAAGATTGTGCCACTTTATCTCCCCCTTGTAACATAATCATTGTATTTTACATCTCACGAGAAAAAAGGCCTGCCAGAGGACATTATCTGGCTCTGGGTCATACATCACAGGAGATAACATCGTTATTCATGTCAGAAGGGATGATCAAGGTCTTCCTGTTTTATCAGCGATTAGCCAGGAAAGAAAAGCCGCGCTGCTGCTGGCGGGCGGCCCGGGAGCGCTGCCAGAGCCGCTGGGGCCGGGGGGGACCGGACCGGGGCTGCGGAGCGAACCCACAGTGCCCGGCTGCCCCCGCCGGGCACAGCTCAGCTCTGGGACTACCCTCCCCACCCCCGAGCTCAGGGCGTTCTGAATCTGAGCAGCTGCCCACCTGATCCCAGCTCCAAGTCCAGCGGGACTTACAGCACAGCGCCTTCTGCCTCGAACGCTAACAAAAAAATAAAACAGAACTACGCCTCGATTCGAGATGTACACCGCGTCCAACCCCAGGGGCACAGCCCCAGTGCCTGCCGGCCATGCCGTAGCTCGGCGCCTGACGCGGAGCTCCCCGAGCCAAGGAAATCTTTCCAGGCACCCCCTGAGCTCTGGCACCACGTCCTCCAGCCGGAGCACGGCGTCACTGTAGTTCAGTGCCCCAAATCGCCGGTAAGTCACTCCAACAGGATTCTACCATCTTCTCCCACCCAGCTGACATGAGAAGAGTCCATTCCCCGTCCGTCCTGTTGTAGAGCATGCGGAGGAACACTGGCTGTGAGCTGGGTAACTCAGACCAGACTTACACAAGTTTTGAGCTCTGCTAAAACACAAAATTCGACAGCAGATGCAACAAACAAAAGCATAAAAAGGAAGCATAGCCTCCCAGTTTGGAAAAAACAAACATCCTTCGGGTGCACGTTTTGGATAGATCCACTGTGCAAGCTTCCCCTTGACTTCACTGGCTAGGGGTAAAGAAATGGGAACTGCTGTATCAAATCACTCCAGTGGTTATTCCAACGGCTTCACAACGGTTGCTCCCCTCGCAGCCCAACACACAATTACGCTGTTGCAGCAGCCAGCCTGAAACTGGAAGAGTGTTAATAGCAAAAATAAAAACTGTGAACCAAAACTTATTAAACATCGCAATACGTTAAAAGAATAGCAAAAGAAAACTGAGACCAAATGCCGTTTCCCTTCAAAGGGAGATAAAATTAAATGTGACTCAGCAGCTATGAGTCAGGACAGGAAACCTGTCACGGAGCCAGCGACTGGAGCTTCAGTGGAAGCGGGCACGAGGGCTCTGAATTGCTATTGCTGGCATTGGCCACCACCCGCCTGCCAAACCCAATGTGTGACGCCTGCACAGCCGCACGGGACCGACTCACCATGAGAGCTTGGGGATGTCAGGTGTTGTCCAGCTGAGTTATGAAAAAGACCCAGAAGTGCTGAGGCTGAGCACAGAGGTGAGGCCAGGCAGCGCAGGCACAGCTGCCACGCTCGCTGCTCGTGTGGTTACAGAGGGAAGCGCTCTGCAGCCAGGACCAGGGCAGAGCTCTGCTGGAGCGTTGCTCGCAGCCCTCAGCTGGTGTCCTGCTGCTCATCAGCCAAGTCGTGGGAAGTGACCTCCAAAGTCAGTCGTCAGGATTAAGTCGAACTGACAGTTGGGCTTCCACCCACAGACATCCAGTCCTCATCATCTTACTAGAAATCATGGGACCCAGGCTGGGAAAGGCTGGCAAATAAGCTTGCACTAGTGGTGAACAAACCATGCACCGCTCTTTTGGAGAAAGAGCCAGGAGATGACTGTTTAGATAGAGGAATTCATAAAGTTTTACGACAGAGATCATATAAGCCCTGCAACCCTTAATAAAGCAATTGCTTTATTACAGAGGATTATTATTTTAAATCAAATGTTTCAAGTGCCAGGTATACAAAAACACAGTTGTACAAGCTGCCAAAAAGGAATCAAGCAAGTATGTAACCCTCCCAGTAATTAACATCCATTAAGACTTTTTTGCATACAATCCCGCATCAGATCTAGAAATGCCAGCCCCAGAGAACTGCCCAGTTTGCCCTTTGGGCGTACTAGCTTTGCTCACATCCTGTCCAACCTTACACCCAAAGACCTCAAAACACAGCAGAGAAGCAAAGCACTGCCACCACATGAGGATTCTTAGCAAGCACGTAGCGAGCTCCTTACAGAGCACAGCAGCAGGACCTACAAAGCAGAACCTGTATTAACTAATTAATAGAACTCAGCTACATCAAGAGTGCACTCCAATCTTTCTTTTCTCTTCAAAGGGGGCCCGGATCACCCCTCTGGTTGAGTCCTCTCAGGAAGCAAAGCGAAGTCTCTCCAGCAGGATTCTCCCACGGCCCTGAGCCCCATGCATCCATCAAGACCACCAAGCTCCAGCCCCCAGCTGGGGCCCACGGCCACGCTAAGTGGTTCAGCATGGCTGCGGGGCTCTCTGGGAGCAGAGCCAGAAGCACAGAGCTGGATCCAAGCTGGCAGGACCAACCTGAGTGCCGAGCAGCCCCTGAGCCGAGCTGGAAAGTTCTGTCACAGATAACTACTTCTACAACTGCCCTAGGAAAGCTATTTGGAGTTGGTTAATGAACATTCAAATAACAGAGAAGTTAAATCCATCTGCAAGAGTTTTATTTTTGAGAGAAAGAGCTACACTATAGAAACTGTACATACTGCTTCTGGCCAAAGATGCTATTTTGCATGGGCTGCACCACATGGATGTATTTATTACTACACTTCATAAAATATTCCTGAAGTTTCCTGGAAGATCCTGTTTCACATGCCACCAACAAACACACAGCTTTCTCCAAGCAACTCGCAATGCATACTCAGAGGGGGGGAGGAAATAGATCACCCGGAGCCTTTTCAAGAGCTAATTCTTCCATGCTCTGCAGAGATAAGAGCGATGGCATGTGATGGATGAGGCCATCTCCAGTCCCACTCATGCAGAGCTGTCCCAGCCAACTGCACACTCACTTCATCATGGCCTTGCTGGGATCTCACAGCCTGGGTAGGACAGCTTCCCACAAAGGCTTCCAGGCACACCGTGCCAGCAGCACAGTCCCTCCCGCCACCCAGCAGCCCCCACCTGCTCTGTGCCTGCTGTGGTCATTTCAACATCTCTCTGCTAATCCTGACCCCTCCGTTCTGTGCCCAGCAAACCCCCGTGCCACCCGGTGCTCAAGGCATGTAAAGCTCCAAAAAACATCCAAGTCATCATCATTGCATCCTATGGCAAAGTAGCACCTGGCTAATAACATAATGACATTTGAACCTCACTTCAGAGAAGATATTAATGAAGACATTCCCCATCTTCTAAGTTACTGTTGCTGGTGACATCTCTTTAAGGAGGATGGATAGGATTTCAATTTCAGCACTAACCTGACTGCTGAAATGACTGACTGGAGATGCACAGCACCTCCCCACGTCAGTGACCTTTTGGTTCCTTAGAAATATTATCTTGGAAATACTTTAAGAGACTCTTAAATGAGTCTCAGAGTTCCAGATTTCTCCTTCCTGTTTCAGCGTAGCAGATATTTCCTCAAAGATTTATTTTTAAATTTATTACAAGCCTCTCACATGAGTACAGATCTTGCCATGGAGTATCCAACTCCGATAAATTGTTAATTTTATTAATTTTAATTGAAAGTCATACTGCCAAAAAACTGAGGGGCTTCAGACAGGATCTAGCTCTGGAAAGAAAAAAATAAATCTATTTCCTTTGGAACCAAAGGAAGACACAAAGAGAGAAATGCGAAAAGAAATAATCATCCTAAGTATAGACATGCAAAACTTCTTTATTCTGTTCTTAAACGATTATTTCATTTGAATCCTTATAGTGCCATAGAACAAATTAGTACGAGGACAGGGTCATTATCCCATTGTTGTGGGACAGTGCTGCTGGTTCTGCTAATAATTCCCCTGCGGATCTGAATGAAGATACCAAGAGAGAAGGGGCTTATCTCTGCAAGTGTACAAATGGGGGAGCGAAGGAGAAAAAGAAGCACTTAACCACATCTTGGAAATAGAAGCCTTCTCTACCAGCTGCTGCACTGAGTTGCCCAGATAAAGCACACGGCCCCACTCAGAGCCAGGGGCAGTTTTCACAGCTGCATTAGTGCAGCCCGCAGGGTTTCCCGATGCTGTGAGCTAGGGATCCATGACTTGCCACTCAGCACCAACCAGTCTGGGTTGAACAGGACTGTTATTTTACGTCCCACAAAAAGCTCTGCCTGCACTGAGCAGGGGAAGGGCAGCACCCCCAGGAGGGAGGTGATGACGCTGAGGGTGAAGATTTGCGCAGCTCTTTTTGCTCAACACTTTGCATATGGGATCAGTAGCCAGGGGATAATTTATTGACAAAATTTGTGGCAGATCAGACAAGGTGTTTGTGAGATATGGGGCTTTGAAAAATGAGGTGCAATTCAGTCTTTGAAATATTCCTCTAACAATTTATCGCAGAGCCATATCTCAACACCCGCTTGGCCTAGAAACTTCAAGTTTGTTTTATTCAAGAGTCCTTGGCTAGATTCACTGCACAGGAACAATTCAGAGAAGGTCAGAGCCTTATTTACCATCGGTTTCCCACCAGCCCTTTTATTTTTATCCTCCTTTTTTAATTTTTAAACCATCAAGCATTCCTTTACACTGGAAGCACCATCAGGCAGACCTCCCTGGGATGCTGGCAGGACTTGGCTGCAGGGAAACACAGACACAGGCACACCAGCAGCACTACAGCCCCATCAGCCATAAGGGCTCCACTTCCAGAAGATCAACACCTGCTCCCACCCTACTGCTGGGACCCTCACGCCCCAATGCCTGAGCCACCCTCACTGCAGGCACTCATAGAGATGTCTTTTGGGACCCACTGAGCCAGCTCATACGCAGTCAGGGGTTACCATGCAGCAGCCCTCTCATGCAGGCAGGGACCACAAATAGCCACCCCAGCAGCCAAAGCACAACCTGGGGAAGGTTACAGACTCACCTGGGGCAGGACAAACACATGGAGATGTGGGAACTCCCATCACACTACATTTTGCTCTTCCTCTCTGATGCCTTTAATCACCCCCTGCTTTATCACTCCTGTGAAAAAGCTGCCCCAAAGCACCTGCCCCTCGTCTCTGTCTGCCCTGCTCGGCTTCAGCTACAAACTGCCATCTCTGGCAGATGGATTAAATTTCCTTTGACCTTACAATTTCAATAATCAGATGGGCTTTTCACCTGTCAGACACCTTGACAAGCAAATTGGTGTTGCAAATAGGAAAAAACCAGCGGGGAGAGGTGGTAAGAAAGCAGAGGGTGAGGAATGACAAGCCTTTTCCTATCTTGCCCCAGGTGAGCGTTGCGAATTGGCAGCAGCAATAAGGGAGTCACCCAGGGTTACCATGCAAATAATTGAGTATTAGCAAGCATCCTTGCATTGTTTTCATCCATGATGTATAATTAACCCCTTGGAGCCGATGAGTCTGGCACTGTCATTGTTGGGGTTGATGTAAAATGTGGCATGGCATGTTACGCTGGGAATTCCTAATAGCCCACCATCAAAGGTTTAATCATATGCAATTTATGCCTTCACAGTTTATTACATATTGGAGCTTGTTGGAACCTCTCCTGTTATCATGCACGAACATGCAATGAATCTGTGTCATCTCCAGTCGAGAGCATTGTCTCACAGGTGCCCTTTCCCCATAGGAAAAAGAAAAAAATGAAAAGCAGTAACAAGATATTTTTAAACAGTCTAGACTGTAAATTGAATAGGAGGAGGTGGAGGCTGAGAAAGAAAGATATGAATGCAGCTCCTGCAATATAAGACAGCCCATACACGTAGCTTTAACTCTTGCAGCTGTTTTGGAGCACCAGAGGGAAAGCTGAGATCGGAGATTGATCTCTTCTGGGCTCTAAAATGCTTAAATGCTGGCATAATTTTTCTGAGATATCCAATACATGCTATGTGCCAGCAGGTAAACCAATTAGGTAACAGAAGAGAAACATTCATGAAGATATATCCTCCATAGCAGCAATCTGTCCAAAAGAAACTGCTGGGCTCAGTTTTAGAGCGATGGTGTGAGCAGGAGCGCCCTGGTGCTGAATGCTTTCGGGGTCAGGTTTGCACTGGTGCTAGCTGTGTTTCCTTAAAAGATAAGGTAAAAACCCAAACAAAACGTGGGAGGCAAGGTTCTCACCTTGCCAGCTAAGTCAAGAAGTCAGAGTTTAAATACTGCAAAAAATCCCCTGAAACTCACAGTCAGGTTAGCAAAGAACTGGAGGAAAGTGAAGTGCTGGTAGTGCCAGCATCCCTCGGGGTGCTTCATCACCTGGGGCGGTTTGCAGGGACACCCGCATCCAAGAGGGAGCAGCGCCTGATCTACAGAGGGCAGGCAGGCAGCAGGGAAACGCCATCTTATGTTAGAGGTAAGGAGCAGGACAACTGAGAGACTTGCTTCAAATCGTGGGCAGAAGGAAGGGCTGCGTTTAGACCTCGCAGACCTTCATTCCAGATGATTGGCATCCAGCTGCCTTCTCTCTGCTCGGTGCCAGAGGACAGCACACAGCAGTCACCCGGAGGTCACAGCCTTCAGAGCGCCAGGACATAGCGCACATAAATAGATCCCCGTTACAGAATGTGGCGGGATGTTTTTCACATTATCACCTTTCAGAGGTAAGGTCTCAACGCGGGCAGGGATGCTTGCAAGCAGCCAGGATTTACTGACTCTGAGCGAGGCTTTATCTCTGCTGCAGCGACGTGAGCGGAGGAGCGGGACCGCGTTATCTGCACGCAGACCTCGGAGCGGCACAGCAGTCCCTCCAGCAATGACTACCAGAGATAACAGGATCGCAGGCTGCAACATCTGCTGTGGGAAATTCCTTCTCTGGGGATGACTCGGCTCTTCTGCTTTCCGATCTGCAGAGGAAAAGAGAAGCGTCCTTCCTGCAGCACGGCGCTGCGGGGTGTGCACAGCGCCGGGTGGGAAGGGGGTTGGTGTTCACCATGGTATCGGCGCTCAAATGATGAGAGCTTGCAGGTATGGCAATTGCTTCAGGCAATAAGCAGTTAATTTTCAGTGTGCTGTTCGCTTGCTTTCCCCTTGATGCCAGGGATGGTTCAAAATTATTCAAGGCCTAACCTCTCACTCACCCCTTGCACTTCAAATCTCTGTCTAAGCCTTGCAATTTGGGCTTTTCCAGCAAAAGATGCAAAGAAGAAACCTCTGCTCATCCCCGTCCTAGATGTACTAATTGCCTCTGAGACAACTTCACCAAGAGAGAAAAAGACAGACGCCGTAAGTGAAAAGCCCTTATTCTGATTTCTGCAGACCTTTCAGGTCTTTACACATACTTTTCCCACTGCTTTGAGCAGCCACTGTCACATCAAAGTTCATAACATCAAAGTTGGTAGCAGAGCTATCCACCCAGGAGCTAATAATTCACGTCTCTCACAGCCAGGAAGTAATTTGGGCTTTAACCTCCCCGTTCTGGGACCCGTGTTAACAAGCCGCTCTTCTCAGATCCCTCCTTGTGTATCAAAGCTGACTCCCTTTCCTGGGAAAAAGGCCACAGCTAGTCAAAGGCGCACCAGGAGGAAATAAGTCATTAAACCCATGGCATCCCCAAAACCCGCGCTCCATGTGCAGGGCTGTTCTAACCTCTCCTGTGTTGGCTTCCTTTGCCGGCCCCGAAGGCACACGCGCAGGAAGGAGACACTGCCTGCCCTTCACAGCAGGGATTGTGGCAGAGGAAAGCTCTGTGCCGTGCCACGTTCACCCCTTGAAGCCTCTTCTGTTGGCATCTATTTAGAAATCACTGCGCGCCGTTCAGATATCTCTTGATTAGCATTAGCCACATTATGCTCTGATCTTTTCATACGCAAAGCAGAGTTCTTACAGCTGTGCGGTGCCAGTAACTGCTCCATGTGATGAACCTCAGCCTCGCATACGTTCAGCTCAAAATGAAGCGTGGCTTAAATGTGAAGTGTCCATCACACAGATGGGGACCTGACACAGAGGCTGTACTTTTCCATCGTGTCCTGGCTGCTCCCTAAACCTGAGTGCAACGCACAGACCTTCAGCTCAGCAGAGTGCCTCTTAGGAAATGGTATGGAAGCTATTAAAGTTTAAAATGCAATCATGTGCATGAAAGAGAGGTCATTCCTTCACACTGCTTGGAGTCCAAGCGAAAGGAGAAAAAGAGGAAGTGTCTCAGCTGATTAGAATAGGGCAATGGAAAAGAAATAGAAAGGAGGGAGCGATGGAGGGGAGCAGCTCTGAAGAGGCAGCGTGCCACGCTGGTGCAAGAAAGGAGGCGGTGATGGAGGTCACCATCCTGCACCCCAGCTCACTGCCTGCACCCGTGAGTGTTGGGGGAGGAGAGGTGAGCTGTGCCTCCCCAGTAGCACAAAGATCCACAGGTATGTTTTGTAAAATACTTCATTCTTAACCTAGGACTCTGTCAAGCTCCCATGTTGGTTGAGACTTGTAGAAGCAATAATTTATAAATTACAAACAGTAGCAAAGCAACAGCTGTTTCAGCATCTGTCATTGCCTGTGAAAGAAATACATGCTAAGCCCTGGGAACCTCAAGGTGTCAACCCACGCAACCTGCTGCTACAAGCTTCCATCAATCAGAGTGACCGGCGCCCGGCCACGGCTCCGAGTGGCAGCAAACAAATGCTTCCAGCACGCTGCTCTCTGCTTGCTCTGGTGACTAACAGCTCAGGGGAAAAAAAGTTCGCAAGCAATTTATGGGTGGAAAAAAAAGGTAACACTTGAATATTATTCATTGCAAATTATTCATGCTCTTTTCCAGGCAACTAGTTTGCCCATTCATCAAAATTTTTGCTCCATCCAGGGCTGGGAAACACGCTGTTACTCATTTTTATTTTCTTGCTATTGCTCTGGAAGGATAATATATAAGAAAAGCCGTGCTCTGCTGGTACACAGGCAAAGGACAGAATTACAGCCAAACAAACGCAGCCAGCAGAGCCATGGGGCTGCTCGCAGCTCTCCTGGGGAGGGGGACAGCACGTGCGGGCGGTAAATTCAGCAGCGAGGCATTGGGTTCCACCCCTTATTCAACAGTGTACCTGCTGATATTTGGTGGGTAGGAGCAGCCCCCAGGCATTGCATCCCATGGGGCTGACGCAGTGCCACTGGCTCAGCTTTGCAGCAGGGAGCCAAAGGCACACGGTGTGCACAGCCCCACACACCTGCCCAGGGATGGAGTCAGCACACACAGCGTGCTTCAGCTGGGGCTGTGATCGAGGCTGGGTGGGCAGGCGTTATCCCAGGCTGCTGGTATAAAAAACCCAACACAACAGCAGTCAGAGTTGCTTATGCATTCCTATTTTGTTGGTTTTCCATTTCATTGATTAAAATGTGAGAGTGAATTTAGCCTTAATGAACACCAAGGGCTCTCGCTGGAGGTCAGACCAGGCCAGGCAGCGCTCTGCTAACTTTCCATGCCTGCCCGTGCCGAGCAGACTGCAGCACTGGGTGCCCTCATGGGTAGGTCAGTGTGCGAGGGACGAGAAGTCACCCAGGGGTGACAGAACTCTGTGCCAGGAGTCTGCTCCTGCAGCACTGACACGGCTCAGCCCCGGCCCAGCAGCTCCCATTCTGCTCCTGCAGAGCCGAGGACTTACCTCCAGCCCTGCCTTTCTGCAGCAGCTGGAAAGTAGGCTGAAATACAGGAAACATGACATCATTTGCCTTCTCCAGCAGAAGATAGATTAGCTTCTTTGTAAGGGGAAGCAGTGGTGAGAAACGCACACCCCCAGCAGTAAATTCCACTATTATAGAGACACATTTATTGGGAGATAACAAAAGAAAGCTGCTTCTGCAGTGACTTTTTGGATAGAAAAAAGGAGACATCTATTTTATTCTTTTGAAGTAGATACTGTGTAGGAAATGGCTAGCTTTGTACAGCTGGCTGTGTTTTCAGCTCTAGCTTTCCCCAGACCTGCTCCTGAAGCTATGTGCTACATGAGTCACTCCATCAAATAAAGAGCAATAATAAGTTATTGTGAGCAGCAGGCTTTTAGATTTCTTGGTCTCCTCATCTGAAGAACAAAAATTACCCCCCTCCTGACTTCTTAACTTTGTTGGACAAACTTTAAAGCCGTGGCTGAACACCAAGCAAAGCACTGAGCGCAATCCTGCACTGCAATGGGTTTGGTGTAGTTCAAAGTCAACATTCCTGGATTCATTTCCCAACTCTACCATGGCTTTTTCTTCTTCTTTTTGGGTTAAACCCTCGGTCAGCGAGTCATGTGATGAGTGCCTGCAAAATGGTCCTGTCCTGAAGGACGCCAGAAGGTGCGGAAGTTCAGATGAGCAAATTGCTTCTCATCTTTCTTGCATATAAAGCCACATAAACGAATAGTAGAATTAGTACCTTCTTCCTGAAGAGATCACAGCTTTTAAGGTTGAACACTGCCACTGGGACAACGTTCTCACAAAAGCCAAATTGGATCATCTACAGCAAAATCTCCCCTTTGTCTCTACCTCCATCCCTGCACCCCTGCTGCTCGCAGCTCGCATGGCTGGGGATGGGATGCAGAGAGCATGGGTAACTTGCTGCTGCCTGGAGCAAAGGCTCACGCTGCAATCCTTCTGCTCCACACACACAAGGAGGAGGAAAGTGCCTCTACTGTGCCTCCCCCAGAGCAGGGAGGCTGCTAGCAAGGAGGTGCTGCAAGCAAGAGGATGCTCACGAGGTCCGATCCCCAGCTGGGAAATGCATTATGCATCCAGCACCTTGGGGAATCTGTTGGGAAGGCTGAGTGAGGCTGGCAGTGGGTAGCTATTAAATATATTGCAGCTATTATTGCTGTTTCTGTTGAGAAGGCAAGCACTGGAATATCATTGGGGGAGGCTGAGGAGAAGAAATATAAGCAAAACACAGGCAGCACATAGGAAATTAAACCATCTTTGGAAACTAACCCAGGGAAATGCAGAACCAGAGTAAAACTAGCTGGAGCAGGCCCTTTTTCTGCAAACATTTCCTTGTTCAGCCCATTGCTTGCTCCTCAGCCGCACTCAGAGCCCCATTTTGCACTGGGATGAAGTGCTATTATTGGTTGGAAATGCTGCGGTAGGACATGTTCCTGTTAACACCACAGCCCTCTCTGCCTATAAATATCCATCCAGCTTTCAGACACCCCCCAGTTCTTTTTGTTGCTGTCCTACACCTGGCTGCTCTAAGAAAAACATACATCTTATTATTCCTACTTGTACAGGCTGTCACAGGACAGCAGATGATCTAAACACTGCACACACCTGCCCTGGGACAAGCAGGTATATGCAGGCAAATCCCTTTCCACGCTTCTTTTCTTTGTCAGCACCCTATTTCCCGGGGAGTATCAAAATGAAAGTGCTTCTATCCAAAGTCGGACTGGAAGTTTCCAAATGGAAATGGCATTGATGCTGGAAGAAATGCCAGGCTCCGTGCAGCCCAGGAATGTGGCAGTGCCTTTGCTCAGGCAGAGCCCAGGGCAGCTTCTTCTTCATGCAGGACATCACACTGATAACTTTACATCTGCCTCCTGCTAATACTTCTATGGGCTTTTGATGACCAAACCACTGCTTTCTTTATCAGGCATTTGCTTCTGCAAGACAGGGATGTGCGCTGCTTCTGGAGCTGCCCTGGGAGGTTAACACACCACAGCCCTCTGCACAGGAAAACAAAACAGGGTGCAGATTCCAGCGCTCAGATGTTCTCCATCTCCGAATTGCAAATGCTGTCATCCAAATAAGGACAGGCTGGAGGCCTATACGCAGCACTTCTGCACCCTCCCCGCTGCAATCTCTGCTTGCATCCGGTCACCATGGTGTTGGCAGTGCTGGTGATGAAGGGCCTGGCGAGTTCCACCATGGAGCAGATGTCTGTGCTCCCACATCTTTCCCAGCACATCCCTTCAGGACCTACTCCACACGCTCGCCAACACGAAATGAACTTTAACCATCCTCCTCTGGCCCAGGGCTTGGTTTGTGGGCAGGTCAGGGCTGGTGAGAAACAGGGCCCAGGTGCCTGCAGGGGATGCAGTGCTGCCCTGCGGCTTGTCAGAGCAGGCAGGGATTGCACCTCCCCTCCCAATTCCTTGGCAAAACCGGCCCTGAGGTTTTCTCCTTCCCGAGCTCACTCACACAAGGAAAGAGTGGGAGAGCACCCGAGGTGGACAGGTTTCCTGGATGGAGCTTTATGGATCTACCTGATCTGTACAGCGTCCTTCTCTCTGCGGCACAGGGTGGAGCAATGTTCCACTTGGTCAAATGCTCTTCCCCTTTTATCTTTTAATTTCCAGCCCTGCAAACACATACATCTGCCAGACTGCATGTAAACAGAATAATGGGTTCTCTGGCCAGCAGGAAGGTATGACTCATTAATTGCTTTACACCGCAGTATAGAAAGCCATCAGTGTCCACTAAGGCCAATCCCCTTGTAGAAAAGATGTATTTGGATTGTATTTTCCAAAAGAAGCTTCTGTATACTCTGCCACTGTTTGCTATGCAAATTTTGGTGTTAATTGCACCAAAATGAGAAGCATATTACTTAAATCAGTGCACTCTTCAGATGGGCATCAGTGCGTGTGTGTGATATTCTGCCAGATGTTATTTTATTACTGCAGTTTAATACCTAACCATCTGCTTCCTTCTTATTTTGTCATGGTTTGTATTCTCCCTGGGACCTCTTTTCTGTTACACTGGCTTTTATCATCTGCATTATGTATTAGGATGGTCAAGGCTAAAGGCTGGCAGCGTCCCGAGCACGATATTTGCCCAGCAAAGCAGATGAGCAGCAGATTATTAAAGTAAGAGCATGGAACGGATACTCCAATTGGACTGAAAAATCAAGTTGACAACACAAAAAGATAGAAGCAGAGCTGAACATTTCTATCAAATAGGGCCCTGTTTTGCTGTTTATGACGTTAGTTCTGAATGTCTTCTTGAGATGCCTTAGCAGAGCCTCAGTGGTTCTCCCACACACAGCTGGGGATGAGAAGAGGTCGAGCCAAGAACTCACAGCGACATAAAAGTGAAAGCAGCAATCTGTAAGGAAGGAAGAGCATTTCCTTCCTATTTCTCTTACATTTTCAAAGAGATCTAGATAGTGCTTTTTAGATCAATTTCACAGGGACACTTCCAAGGGTTTGGTGGTTTATGAGAAGCTGGGAGCCCTAATTAGCAGCATGGACGCTGGCATCGCCAATGAGTGTAGGTCTCAGAGGCACCTCAGTGTCCGTGCTCCCACGCAAGAGAGAGGTTGTTCAGATAATTCATCTTACCCACACATGAAGCAATATTTTCAGTAATTCTGTCTAGTCTGCTGCAATTTTATTGTCTAGTAAGAGGTAATGGATAAAAACGACCTGACCTTTTGTTAGTAAACTTCCACTAGGCTACGCATAATATTACTTAGCATTTCATATCCTCAAAGCGCTGCACAAATAGTAAGTAATGGATCCACGCGGTAATTGTCCTGCGCCATAAAGAGCAAAGAGAGCAGCACTTACAGTAAGCACTGGGAGCACAGGGTGCAGGGCCTATCCACAGCATAAATCTCTCTGATTTTGGAGGTCGTGTAACACCAGCGTTGGGTCCTCGTCATGTCCCAGTTTGCCCAGCGGTGTTATAGCTGGCCTAGAAGAACAGACCTGGAAGGGCCAAAAACCCAAACCAGTTGCATAACAGTAACCAATTTCCGACTTTCTTTTAGTTAAGAATGAAATTAGCTTTCAGTTGATTAGGAATTAAAAGCATAACAGGGAATATAGCCCAAATGCACTGCAGAAGAGGCAGCGGACCTGCACAGCACACACTCTTGCCTCCAACCTTTAAAGCTATTAACCCTGGCATGAATTTTTATTTACTGTTAATTAGGGTACTGGCAGCAAGAATCAATTAATTAATTACATCTCAGATCCACTGGAAAGTATAATGGAAATCAAAGAGAGCTTGATTATCCTGCATCCACAGAGAAAAGACTGCAAAGCATCTCTGGATAATAGCACTGCCTTTCACTTTAAGTGTAAAGAAATCAGGGTTTAAACAAAATAAATGAATAAGCAAACAAACAAATAAACAAATATTCAAGTCTGGTGAGCAAGATTGTTTCTCACGTTGGAAATTATGAACCCTCCCTTTACCTGGGTCACCCCCTCGGGCAGTACCCATCCCTGGCTTCTGCTTCCACATTCACCTCTGGAGCATTGTGTTCTTGGGGTTTTCTCGTCTCAGTCCCACAGAGCTCTCCCTTCCCCTCCCCACTTGCAAAGCACCCCTCAGGTTCAGGTGATGGGACTGCTGGGGAAGGTCCAGAAGGTCTCCAGGGAGGTGTTTCTGTAGGATGCAAAGGGGGATGGCAGCATGCGTCCACGTCCTCTGGGGAACACGCACATTTTTCTGTTACATCTATTTGGACAAAATTATGGACCAGGTTTGGATTTGCCTTGTTTTTTACTGCCCAAGGTGCAATTAGCTAAATAGCATCACAGACAGTGATTAGCAGGTGCTAATTAGAATAGGATTTCTGTCAAGTTACACATTGCAAAAGTATGGCCTGACAAAGCAAGTTTTTACAGAGGGAGTGTGTGCTGCTGCAGGCATCCTATGGACAGGGCAGGGCACGATGCTCAGCTGAGGCATCTCCTCTCTTCTGTGTTGACTTGGGGAGGAGACTTCCACCGAGGGATTCTATCAGGGCAGGATGACAACACTTGGGCTTTCTGGTGGTGCCTCACGGGGCCACAGGATCAGGGAGAGCGCTGCACGCTCAGCCCATCCATCAGTCATCAGTGCCACAGCAGAGGATAAATATTTACAAATGGATTGTCAGTTCTGATGTGACAAATTATCCGCAGTCATCGCCGAGATGGTTCAAGATGCGTTGAGCCAGGCCCAAGTGTCCGGTTAAGAAACGTCTGAGAGGGGAACCAGAGGGGAGAGAGAGTGAGGGGGGAGAGTGCCTGAAGGCATCGCAGTGAAGGACAGAACACAGAATCATAGAGTTGTTCAGGCTGGAAAAGTCCTCCAGGATCATCTCATCCAACCATGGACCAGCGTGGCCCAGCCCATCTTTGCACCGTGCTTCTTGCTCCTGGTTTGGGACGCGTAAGTAACCTGCTGAAGTACATTAAAACTCTCTTGACTAACCCCAGTTTACTGTAAATATTACAGCAAATCCATTGTAAACAGCAGCAAGAGGCTTTTGGGAACCCATTAATCAAAATAAACTGCTCTGGAAAATGCCTCTGCTCAACTTGTTTAACTAGTGCTGCAGCTCCATGCTGCAGAGCTGATTTCAAAATATACAATTTATTGCCGCGGATGTCTTTGCTCAGAGCTGGGTCTAAATTCCTCTGGGTACTTTAACATACAGTTAATCAAAGCGCAATGCCACCCCTATCATATTTACAATCTGGCAGGCAATTAGTCAATAATAAATAAAATGCATTGGAAAGACAAATGATATTACTGTGTATGTATCAATGGGCTTATAGGCTCAAAAGATTTATCAGTACCACTGGAGAGAATAAATATTTATAAATGGATGTGTCACTCATAAAGTGATAAACTATCTCCAGTCATCACATGAAGAATGCATATTTTCAAGTTGACATACTTTATTATCTGCCTAATCATTTTTCTAAAGGTGTTTTTCAACTTTATTAGCCATACTTAGCAATGGGAGGAACTTCTGCTCACCATGGAGGGGTGGAGGAGGCATGGCACAGCCGTGCTCGGGGTTCAAGCTGCACGTTGGAGGGAGAATGGATTTTCTTTCTCCTTTGTTATCCTTTGGCCACAAACGTGTACTTGAAGTCCTGCAAGCTCTATTTCTGGGAGTGGAACAGCTTGAAAGAGAAATCAATAAACAACCTCCGCTGAATAAAAATTTCAGTAGTCAAGACGTTTAAATCCCAAACGCCATTGATACGCAGATATCTGAAACCCATCAGGACTGAAAACACTTTGGTTCCTTCTACCGCAGCTCAATACTGTGAGGGAGCATCTGAGCGTTGGCACAAACATGTCTTTGCTGCCATTCTTCTCCCCCTGCTCCTGCCCAGCCCTGCTGCTCTGAACAAGGGGCTCACCCTGTCAGAACTAAGGATGTGTTTTAAAACCTACCCCTTTTTTTTGGATAAATATTTAAATAGGAGCGCTTTTTAGCAAAGTAGCTTGTGTTAGCAAAAGTGTGGCTGAAGTTATATTTGTATAAAATGTTTACACGATAGCTGTATTTGTGGAGAAGATTTAAACTAATATAACTGCACCCACACTTAGAAACGTTCACCGAAATAGCACAGAAAAGAGTAATTCTTTCCTGCTTACATCCTCACCAGCAGTTCATTAGCTACTGATTAACTCAACCGCATTATTTATAGACGCTCGGCTTTCATTTTGTACTATCATATTTTATTTCATTGACCAAAGAGCTAAAGCTATATACTCATAAATAACAAGCACTTTAAGCCCTCGAATAAGGCAGTAGCTAAGTGTTGGCTCCAAGGACCAAGCTGGGAGCTGGGCTATGAACCAGTGCAGCGGTCCCATGGCGTGCTGGGACCAGTGTTCCAGGGATGTTGCACCGTCAGGTTTGCAGCCTTGGGGGATGGAGCGGTGAGCAAGCAAGGGAAAGTAGAAATCCTCCACATCTGCAGATCTGCCACGCCAGTTAGACCTGATAAAATTTTAAATGCTCCCTTGAAGGAAGTTTTTTAAATGCTGCAGTTGTCATCCCACTCGTTTTACATGGGAGTTTGGCAGAAGATGCCATTAGTGAACATTCAGTGTCAACAGTGTCATGATGCCGCTCTTAGAGATGTGTCAAGCACCGCAGCATGATCTTGTTGCGTTTTGCATTAAGCACAGCAGCAAGGAGGTGCCAGCTCCCACCGATACGGGCTGCAGCCAGGAACCTGCCAGGTGAGCAGAGTGCGCTGCAGGAGCCAGCAGGCAGCAAACCCAGCTCTGTCCTGGCGCTGCTTTTTGCTTTGTGCCAGGTCTTGTCATGCAAATCAATGATTAGGAATAGGCCTCTCTTGTGATGCTGTTACACTGAAAATTCACTTTGCAAGAGAAACCAGAGAGGGCCACTGGTCGATGGCCATGGCCCCTGGGAGCACTGTGCGATAGCCACGTACAGCTTCTGCTTCATTATCCTCAAACAAATTCGCTCTGGAGGTAGGACAGGACCCCATTCACATTTAGGAAAAAACAAAAGCCCGTTTTAGCAGCGTGCTGCCCAGGTGCTCGTTAGCACAGCTCTGTTCCAGTGCGCCTCTTTTCCTGATGCAGTCAGAATTTTTCTCTTCAAATCATTTCTCGGCGTAAATCTTCAGTTTCTTGGAAACCACATGACTGATGGTCCTCAAAACTCGAGCTGCAGATAATCCATTGCACTTAGCGCGGAGCTGCCCACTCAGCATTACGCACCGCTCTTTTGCACCGCGTGCTTTACGAGGTTGAACACGGCTCTCACATCCTTCTGAGCTGACGCTCTGACCATTTTTTTCCTCTGTGATTCAGATCGGGGTAAAATGAAACGCATTCAGCCAACTGAGAAATGTTTGTGTTAAACTGTTTTCACCTTGCTCGTTCACCTGAAGATGGAACAGATTTAGGATGGAAACCCTGAAGAATGTGAGCAGGAGTGTGGGTCCAACCTCAACTTTGCTTTTCCCTGAGAAAAGCAGCAGGAAGAGCTCTCCGGGATCAGCCCCTGCTCTGTGCTCCTGCCATGCTGCACAGACGCACACGAGCCGTGCTTCGAAGCAAACAGGCACACCCCGTGACACAGGAGAAGCGTTGGCACGGAGCAGACAGCAGATTTTGGTTCGTAACAGGAGGGGTTTGGAAAGAGCAGCCACCTTAAAAAAGCATGTGGAAAAAAAACAACAACAACAACAACAAACCCAACCCTATGCTCGTGTTTCATAAGAGCGCCAGAGAGCATTTCTTCTTAACAACGCCTCTTACACAACCTGGGCACCATTACATCACCGACCGGAAAAACTGCTGGAGCAGGGTCACCACGGCCCAGCCCAGCACCGAGCACCGGCTGGGAGGGGTTTGGTGCCAGGCTTTGTAGTGAGGAGAGCAGAAATGGAGCACATAGCACAGAGCTGCGGTAAAGCGACAACACCGGGACTCTGAGCTCGGTGAGCGACCTGAAGTTGCCTCTCTGAAAGCACCAGCCTCTCATCCAACCTCGTTGCACCAAAGCATTTCCAAGACAGACATCCAGTGAGCTGCAACGAGTCACCCAGGTGCCACCAGGGCACTTAGGTTACAGCCAGGAGCAGGACTGCCTGCCTGCAGCAATGACGCCCGCACTGCCCATGGGATGCAGCACTGCTGCCATTGTGAAAGGCGGTGGGGTGCTCAGCAGTGGGGGGGCAGGGGGAGAAGCAGCTTCTGAAGGAAAACCTCTGTTCTGATCTCTCTGTAGCAGTGGGACTCCATCTTATCTCTTTGTTTCCCCACAGCCCCTCTCACAGTGCCCCCAAACACCCCAAGGGCTGGGACCAGCTGTGCTCTCAGGGCACAGCCCCTGCATACATCACAGTGCCACCGGGAGCTGCTGCTTCTGAGAGGTGAGTAGAAGAGCTGGTTGCTTTATGAGCGAGGGATTTGTTCAAACACTGCTGTGAGGACTCCCCAGAGGTACTAAAAGCTAAGGATAGATCTTGCAAACGGTGTTCTTGCATGCGGAGGGATGAACTGATGACTGCACGGGTCAATTCCCTATTGCAAAGGGCAGGAGAAGAAAGGCACAAGTAAAATTCTCAGCTCACAGATTGTGTCCTCAGATGAATGCCATGCCATCAGGTAGCTCCTCTTACTGCAGCCAGAACTTTTGTCTGCCCAGAATCATACAATTAATTAAGGTTGGAAAAGACCACAAAGATCATCCAGTCCAACCCCAGCTCACCCCCCGTGCCCACGAACCACATCCCTCAGTGCCATGTCTCCATGTTTTTTGAACACTCCACAGATGGTGACTGCACCACCTCCCTGGGCTGCCAGTTCCAAGGTATTACCACTTTTTCTGAGAAGAAATTTTTCCTAACACTCAACCTGAACTACATTTGTATCTTCTCTACCCCTCCCTTCATTGCCTTCACTGGGAATGCATGCACCCACCACGCCGCACGCAGCCAGCTCCATCCTGCAGACAGATCTGTGCTCACACTTTTCCCATCCTCCCCAGGATCTGTGCTGGCACTGGGCAGCACCTTGTCCTGCAGCACACTCACTGCACTGAGCCACTAGGAGATGCCACATGGAGCCAACCCAAGCCAAGGCAATGCCACTCTCCACAGCAAAGGGCATGAGGACATGGGCACAGAGCTGCTGGGAGCAGGGGACACGGTGCTGCACACCATGCATTTTAAAACATGGCTTAATTTAATTCATTATGAGAACCACATCCCTGCACTATGAACACCATACGGTATTTTGCAGCTGGGGTCATAACTCAGCTCCATCAAAAACCTGCGGTGGTCAGGATCAAGCTATAGAAATGGCACATCACTTTCTCAACAACTACAGCACAGCATATTGCTGCAGATAATACATGCAAAATCAAGAGAAAAATAGAGGTTTTCTTTAAGTTTAATGGCAGTTTTCACCTATCTGTTAGAAGCAGAGGTTCTTTTGACAGATAAAATATTTGTAATAATTAGCGATTACAAGCCCTGAAAGTACCAGGTCCATGCTGTTAATGCATGTACAGGTGTGTATCACATCAGTGCCATTTCCTAGATCATTTCAGTTTGGATAATAGGAAACATTTATTTTCAGAAAGAGCAGTAATGCGTTGGCACAGGGTGCCCAGCAGGGTGGTTGAGTCACTGTCCCTGGTGGTGTTCAAGGAAAGGGTAGCTGTGGCATTGAGGGACATGGTGGGGATGGCTGTTGGTTGGGCTGGCTGATCTTAGTGGTCTTCTTGAGCCTTAATGATTCTGTCACTGGATTTCAGGGACTCCATGGAACTGTCCTACACCCAGTCCCCCTGATCCTGCTCTTTGCAGGCACCTGGGGACATGGAGGCTGTGCCCCTCTCTTTGCAGGGACGGGTTCTTTAGGACACAATCACAGTCCCTTTAATTTGAGACAGGACAAATCCAGAGGTTTGGCAGTGTTTAGATCTGAAGCCTTAGGCTGAGACGCTCTGAAGACTGAGGAAAAGAAATTTCCCAGAATGGGCGTCACAAAAAAATAAATCTAATCAGTGCCATTTGGTAACCAATTTGTTTCAGGCATGCTTTCGCCCTTCCTTTAGAAATGAATGTTCTTTGGAGACAAGTGTCAGAGCACTGGGCCGGAGTGTGAAATCCATCACGAGCACAGCCACCAGATGCACTGGCTTCATGAGCTTCGGATTTCCTGAGCCTCTCCTTAGAAGCACACACTTCTCTACAACTTGAGATCGGGGGCGGTGAATTCAGCGTCCAACAAACAAGTCATAGTTATTTCTAGAGGAGTTTCAGCAGATGAGGTTATGTGTAGTGGATTATACGCCCAATTCAAGCCATTTGAAATTTTCCAACAATTATTTGGCTCTCAGACTCACTGCCCGGATGCAAAACCATCTCTTGTATAGGTATAAGCGCTCAGGAATTAACCAAACACTCAGCTTTTGCTAGAGTCTCCTAGACAAGCCTGGGAGACACATTAAGGTCTAGAAACACACATTGCTGGTGTAAACTGGGAATTGATCTCTTTGAGACAAACCCTGAATCCCGAAGCCAAACATGCACCTCTAAAGGTTTGATTTGTACGGCTGCAGAGCTCTCGGAGGAAGCACACTGTCTTTGACTTATGAAGAACACTGCAAAGAGGAAGCCCGTGTCATTTGTAATTCAGCATGCAAGAGAGCAAGTGTTCTCATCTTCCAGCTTCCCTGTGAAGCTACTGCTAACATCGCTGCACCAAACACTACTGCACGTGTTGCCTTATTCATAGGACTCGCTGCTATTTCTGTTGTACTGAAGGTTAAAATCAGGACTTGTTCTCCTGCCACCCCCTGCCCATAGCACGCTGCTGGGGCTCCTGCGGGAGGCTGGGGGGGACAGACAGAAGCCCTGGGTGGGCAGAGGAACACTGACGCAGCCCAAGGGGACCGCAGCCTCCCCAAATTTAAGTTCAGCACCATATTTGCCAACCTCATCTATGTGTTAGACGCCTGCATCTTGGCGGAAGGTCTGCACAGAATGAAAATCTGTGATTTTCAGACACCTTGCACTCTAACTAACACTGCTGGCATCCAGAGAAACAAGCTGAACCACTCACCTACAGCTCCACAGCTCACCTCCTCATGGCTGGGAGCGAGGTTCAAAGTGAGCCCTCATTTCCCACCCCCAAAATCAAGAGAAGCACAGGTTGTTTCCTTTACATAGTTTCCTTTACAGCTTATCCCAGAGCGCAGCACAAAGGCAGGTCACGAATTTATGAAGCAACTTCAGTGTAAATTGATGACCAGGCAATAAAGCTGTCTTTAGATAAGTAGAACAGTTTGCATATGCTTTTGTGCATGCACCTGCCTGTTCAGCGAGTCATCACTCATTTCACAGCTCATTTCGCTGACTGTGGTCTACAGGTTTTATCTTTTTAATTGGGCAAACAATACACACCTTGTCTTTGCACATAAAGTCCAGTGCTAACGTGCATGACTCCTACATGGTTGTTTTGTTTTTTTTTTTTTTACCATTGGCTCTTAGTAATGAAGCACATGCTGTACTTTTAAGGTGAACGTGTCCTCTTTTTTTGCCGCTTCCCTACCTGCAGTGCAAATACTCCAATTTCTGCAAACACGTTGATTCTGTCCAAAGCCAATCTTCAAGAGCCCGTGTCCATGTCCCTTAGCACCCAGGGGAATGTTCCCTTTGCTTTGGCTTTGAGACACGCCCAACACCACTACAAATCACGGAACATCCCAAAACAGAAAGGACCCATGAGGATCACGGAGTCCAGCTCCTGGCTCCATGCAGGACCACCCAGAACTCAGACCATATGCCTGAGAGCTTTGTCCTAATGCTCTTGAACTCTGGCAAGCTCAGTGCTGTGACCACCGCCCTTGGTCACAGATGAACAGAAATAGGCGACCAGAAGAAGCACAAAGAATAAACTATACAATGCGAGGATGTTTAAGAGCAGCGGCAATGCAGCAGCCGTCCTGCCTCATGCGGTTTCCCTGGGAGATGACGTGGGGGTTTAACCACACGGAGGCAGGGCCAGAGGGGCAGGAGGGAAGGGCTGAGGCCACGCGCACGCCCCGCACGCGCTCTGCAGCGTGATGAGCTGCGGGCGAAGGCACGCTGAGTTACGGGGGGAAAAGTGCCGTCTTTGTTCTGGGATGCAAATGAGCATCTTTTTTAGAAGCTGAGAAAGAGCCCCAACTAACAAAAATTGCGCATTGACTGAAATAAGCCAGGCTGCCTTTCAGATGTAGACTTCAGACGGAAAATGAAACATATCAAAGTGTCTGATTTGACGTGGCTTGCAGCTGCAAGGCAAAGCGACTGTCCCATTTTTTTCCCCCGAGGCGAACACTCGAGATTTTCTTGATCTTATCGTTGTCTTTCTATAAGTCTTTGAAAACCATCTGTAGAGATTCATAAAGGGTATTTGTGTTTTAAGTAAACTGCAGAAGTGATCTATACCGAACAGATGGAAACAAATCAAAAAGCTTCACGGGATGCAGAAAAAACAGCAACACTTTGAGAAACGCTGGATGTGACTGAGGCAGGCTGCCTACCATTTTGCCTGCCGTCTATTTCCCCCTGCAGCCGACACGGACCGCTCTCACTGATGTCCTGCCCCCACAGGAGCTGCCAGAGGCTCCCTGGCCGCGCTCGCCCTTCTGCAGCACCATGCCTCGGTCGGGCTGGCTCTGCAGGTTGCACAGCGCCTCAGCCCCGCTCTGCCCGCTCTTTGCTTGCTCAGGGCGATGCTGCTCCGCCACGCCATTTCAAGGAAGCGCCAGCCTGTTTCCTCAGTAACATCTTTTCATAGAAGACACAGTGAGGTGCAAAACATGTGCTCCTGGAGCGAGTGGGCGTTAATGGGACTTCCTGAGTGTGCTAACAAAACGGTCAGAGGAAAGAAAAAAGCTTTGTGAGCTCCCCCGTGTTCCAGCCCTCTCCTTCGAGGCCAGCACAGTCCTGTGCCTGCCCCTCGCTCCCCTTTACTCAGGCTCCACCAACATCTGCCCGATTTCAGATCCGTCATTGTAACCCTGAGTAAAATCTGCTCTTTGCCACACAGCTTCACCGCAAAGACTTTTGGCATCAGCACAGCCCTGCCAAACCACACCGGGATGCAGGGAAGGGCCTGCAGCGCCAGGTCCCTGCCGGCAGAGCTATCATCGGCCTCCATTATAGAACCACCCTGCTCCATAGCCCCCCCCTACAGACAGCAATACCTGTTTTATTCCCAGCTTACATTCACCCGTGGCCAGCTTGCACCTTTTCTCTCCTCCAAAGGTTACATAAATCCCAGTTGTAAGACCCGGGATGGCTGGAGCTACATCAAAGCACTCCTTCGGCTTTGTTTCTGTAGGATGTTACGTGACAGAAGTTCAAGATAAATGTGTGTTTCTACTGAGCTCCTTAATTTGTGATGAAGTGAAGACACAGGTTCTGCCTCAAGCGTCTCAGGAGGAGGGTGGTCCTGAAGTCCCTTCTCACCCCCAGGAGGGACACCACGCACAGCCGTCAGACTGGGACTACCCTTGGGTTGGGGGCCAAGGGGTGAGAAAAGGGGCATGAGAAGAAACTGCTTCAAGTGAAGAAGAGAAGGGAATGTTCTGAGCCCACACCGGGCTGAGTGGGGCCACCTCCCTGCACCCCTGCCCCGCAGCCGCCTCCAGGTGCTCCCCGTGGGCATCCCACGCTGCGGCCCCGCTGGACCTTTGGTATTTGGATTGGTGCGAGCGAAGATTCACAGTTCTCTCCACCTACCAGCCCAGCGAGCCTTGTGCTCAAAAATAGAGGCAACACTGTGACCGATATTTTTAGAAAGGGAATGCATATGCAAATTATTCCCCTGAAAATGTCTCTGTGCGTCACTCTCCCCTGATTCAGAGAACATCCCTTCTCCCTTTTCCTCAAGTACACGCTGCACACAGCGCAGCCGAACATCTCGGGAGCCTGCCAGCAGAGAAGGTTGCCGCAGGAGTGATTCATCTCCCACAGCCTCGCCGAGCGGGGCACAGTTCTCTGCCTCCAGCCTCGGCTGCCTCTGCCCCATTCACATCCCCATGACCGGGGTGAGCACGATGGGCAGCGCTGCTCCTCACCTCCGTGCCCCGGCCTCGAGCTGCTGCACCCAGGCATCCCGCAGGAGGTGCGGCACCTCGCGCTGGGAAGCAAACAGCCCTGTCCCCACCGCTGTGCTCCATCACCGGCCACAAGCCATGAGGAAGCTAATGAAAATGAATAGATCACTTAAGCATTCTGAGTTTATATCGCATTAATTCTGCAGCGCAAGATACAGAGAAAGACAAGGGCTGAAGAAAAGGCCAAGGGCGGTACAGCAGTGTTGGGCGGTGTGGGCTTTTTCACCCTTTCCTTGTAATGCAAAAGATAATCCTGTCTCCTGGCTTATCTAGATACATTTGTAAAGATTAAAACACGCTGCTTCTCCATTGCATTCTGCTGTAAATGATTACCCCACGGTACCATTAAGCAGGGCCCCCTGCCAGCCTTGGGGCTCTGATTCAAGCCATAAGGATGGGGAAATTGGGAGCAAAACTGCAGCAGCCTGCGTGGGAGAGCCATGGCCCTGCCACCCAGTCCTCATGGGGCGAGCAGCCGCGGTGCAGGTCCCTGGCTCTGGCTGCAGGGGTGATGCTGCCTTATCGCTGCAGAGCCCCACTCTTTTTAAAGCTGGCATTGCTGGCACCTCTATGCTTTGTGCCTCCTCCTGAAAATAGTTGTGGGTCACAAAAACTCAGCTACAGGCAGTCTGCTGAAACACATGTATGTTGGTACTCTGAAAACCTGTGGTCATTGTCCTGTGTCTTGGAGCTCTTCTGCTTAAGAAAACCTAACAAGGAAATGCACTGCTTTGTCACATCCCAGGCCAACACAAATTAGCATATTGGTATTAAAAGACCATGAAAAATGAGGTTAATTACAGAAATGATGACCCTTACATATGGCAGCTCAACCATGGGCTGCTACCATACATCATGACATTAGGGAGAGCCACTTACTGACACACAACAGCAAATAAATAATAAATAATAAATCCATCAGCCTAAACTGAACCTCGTGTAAAGTCCTCCTGACATAGCATACATTAATTTGGCTAATCCATCATTTGTTAGTCCTTCATCCCAAGCAACGTGCAAGTGCTACAGCAGCAACATTGGAGCCATTCACACTGCACAGTGACCCTGATGCGTCATCCAGGAGACCATCAGCTCAGGTTCCCGTGTTTTACAGATACTGCCGATATCCAGCCAGCATTACAGGACTCCACATGTCAAGGCTGGATTACACAGAGCACAGCTCTGCTCTGGGATTAAGCAGGTCGCAGCAGAACTGCCCCTCCAGGACACCTGATGTGTTTGTCCATGCAACACAAGCTCCCAGTACTCAATGCTGCCAAGGAGAACATCTCATCTTCTGGGTTCACGAGGCCACAAAGATAATGATCAGGGGCTTGTGTCATCAGCGAGACAATGACACTAGACAGAGCACACTGTTTGTACCATGTAACTCATAAATGCCATATTCCATGTTAAAGGAAACAAGAAATCCATGCTAGTAGATTTATGCAGTGAAGTTCACTGTATAAAAGCTGGCATGTTCTAGCGCGGCCCTTGATAACGAAAGTAAATTAAGAGAATTTTTAGGTTCTAAACATATTCTACCCTGGGGCTGTTTGGGGTTTTAGAGCTGTAAGAGTGGATCAGTGCAGCAGACCTGGGTGGAGGAGACCCAGCAGAGGCAGACATACCCACCTTGGGGAAAGCTTAGCAGAAGATTCTCAAATTATTGAAGAAATGCAGCAATTTTTCCCCAGCTTACAGCGAGTGACAAGCTCTACAGCAGCAATACCTGAAATACTCACTTATTAGAACCGTTATTAGACACCAGAAGCACGTCTACTCCCACACGAGAGCTGGAAACCTATGCCTAATTTTAAAGTGAAAGCCAAGAAGCAAACAATGGAAACAATATTTTCCCTCCCCAAACAGATTAGTATGAAGTTGTTTCTCACTGCTATTGTCAAATCTAATTATTGTGTTCCTTGCAGCACCGTTTGCTCTAATTGCCAAGTGACACGCAAGTGATACACGCGACAGCTCCGAAGGTGCCCCAGAGCTGCAGCCCTCCTGCACCCACTGAAGCCCTCACACCGCTCATGGAGGGAGCAGCAGGGGTCCCTCTGTGCCAAGTCTTTTGGTGGGATAACACATCCGCAGGGCAGCAACAGTCATGCTGTCATGCAGACACCAACCGCAGAAATCCCCGTCCGTTTTCTCCAGTTATCCCTTCACTCAGAAGAGCCAGGCCAAATGATAAACCATCACGCTTGGGTGTTATATATGATGATCACTATATAAATGTCATCACATTTAAATCACAATCTGGCATAACGCGGAGGTCAGCCCAGCTTTGAGCAGGAGGTGGGCTTCCTGACCCCCAGAGGTTCATTGCAGCCTAATTTATTCTGTGATTTGGTGATGGAAATTTTCCATCACAGTCCTCCGACGGAAGTTACTTACTGCAAACCACATGAAAAAAAGTTAATAACAGATACCTGCTGCTTTGAATTCAAAGCATTAAGGGAAGTAAATACATTAAGGAGAATTGCAGCCTTTGAAGGTAGGCACATGGAGCACTTCTGTAGCACTCGGCACAGCGCAGGCACCCGGTTCCGTCACTGGCACTGCTACTCCCATACCCATCACTACTGGATTTTACAGTGGCATCCAATTATCTTTTGTAGCATGGCAGACAGACTTCAGGGTGCCGTTATACCTTCTCCTCCTGCACCCAGCTCTATCCTCACAGGGGGCACCACGGGGCCCCACCAGCTCCAGAGGTGTGATAATCCTATATCAGTAAAACGCAGGGCCAGGGCATCGCTGCAGTGACGTGCGACCCTCAAATGTACATTTCTCTTGCTAAAATCACAGGGACAGAAGTGGCCCCGCAGCACGAAACCGGCCCAGCTGCAGTGAGGATCAAGCCGTGCTCGTGTCAGGCTTTGGTGTTCCCAGGCAGGAGGAGCGCTAGCGGCACGGTGGAGTGTTGTTTTTACACAAGATTTATCAGTACGGTTAACACACCGCCACAGAGCTGCTATTCCAGCATGCCCTGAATGCTAATAGGCACGCAGGAGGAAGGCTGCTGCTGCAGGTACACACTCACCTCCAACCAGTCCCCGGAGCTCAGGGCCTCATCCCTGCCACCCCATGGGGAACCTGGCTCCATTTGGTGAGGAAGGGATGGAGGCACAGGGTCACGGATGGGCCCTGCAGATGGGCTCGTGAAAGCAAGGCTTCAAAAGAGATGGAAGCACCTTATTGCCACTGTATGGGACTTAAACATTGCACTGCCCAGGGGACCTCATGCTTAAGCATTTGGGACTTTTGCTGGGTGAGGATGTGTCTCATTCTGAGCAGTGCAATTTCTCAGTGTTTAATGGCATGAGCTGCTCCGTAGAGTTTCCAAACAGAAGCTCTGTCAGATTTCAGAGACACATCAATGAATCCCCACTGATGTCCTAGGGAGATCAAAGAGGAGGCTAGGAAAATACAGCAGAAAGCATCTGAGGTCCTCTAGGGGAAAAACAAGCAAAGTATCTCGGGAACAAATAAAGCTTGATGGGCCATCAAGAGGTCACTCAGACCAGTGTTTCTCAAGGTTTTAAGATCACTTCAATGCTTTATCTTAGAAGTCACAGACTCTTGTGAACAGTGTGCATAACTGGCTTATTTGGAAATGTTTCCAAAGTTTGGATTAACACTAAAATTTTTTTTTTACTTCTTCCATTTTTTTGATCTCCTGAGTGTTTTACTTATTCCTGGTTGATATATGGGTCACTCTGTGTTGTCTTTTGAGACTCCTGGGCCAGTTCCCCGGCTCCTTAGTAAGGCTTCACCTTCCAAAACCATGAGCTACATGCAATGTGTCTACATTGGTCCGACACAAAATGCCTTCAGCAACATCTCCTTCACCTCCCCACAGCTCCATGGGGATGTGGCCCACGTGCCCACCTTGGTGGCTGTCCACGGGCACCCTCTGACATAGCCCGGTTATATGCTGTTAAAAGCAGCGCAAACCTCAAACTTTCCCCTTGTCAAAGTAATCCCATATCCATCCCAGTGAACAAAACCAAATGGGTCACAGAATCAAGACTGGAAAAGACCGCTAAGATCATGGGGGAAAGATTTATCCCCACCAGTGGCAGAGCCAACCACCTGAGCAGCCCCTGCATGTCAGGATCCTCCTGAATCCCTTCCCTCCTCCCAATTTCCCAAACATGCACACAGGCTCCGGACCCCATGCCCAGCAGAGAGGTATTTCCATACCCAGGCAGGTGTGTAGAGCGTTCCCACACCTTCCTCACGCCTCATCCCAGGAGCACACCCAGCCCACCCGACTTCTTTCTAAACCACGTGAGCAACGATTCTCTGTGGCTTGTGCACATAACTAATGCGCCGAGGTCTGTTTTTTGTTTAAATAGCTGTGAAAAGCACTGTGTGTGTTTTACCCAGAGATATATTACACTTGATTAGGCGGTGCGCTGGAGCGCAAATGGTACAACAGGAGACGGACGTGCTTAACTAGCGGTTTCAGCCCGCACTCCGGTATCAGGAGGTCAAGGGAAAGATTAACTATATCTGACTGCCATGTCAAAACACTCAATTGGAGCATTTATAAACCCGCAGAACTAGTTGCCTCAGTTGGCGGAGCAGATTTATTTCCCTCCATGCAGCTGCCTCTCAGAGCAAACCAGGGCACTTGCCTTGCCCTTCTTTGCGTTCAGCCCCTTCCAAAGGACAGGGAGAGCCGAGATGCTCCAGTAGAGCCACACAGTTTCCAACAGCTGGCTGCTGTCTTCAACCAAGATGTAAATGCAGGGGGAAAGCCAGCGATTCTCAGTGGCCTCTGCTTGTGGCTGCTTTGTGCTTCAAATTCAAGAATACTTTCTCAGTACTCAGACTCAACTCTACCCAAGTTGTCACCCTTCCACTGCCATGCCAAACTCAGTGGCAACTGCGTGATGTGCAGTGACAGCTTATTACTCCTATTTCCTCTGTGGCTTCAGCATCAAGGTCAAGACTAGAGATGTCGCTATCATCCATCACACTGGCAGATAAAGGATGCCAAACATTCAGGGTCAGCTCCCAGAGAGCACCCATGTTCTGCATCAAACATACTGCAAATATGCTAAGGAGCCACAATGCCCCAGGCTCTGCTAAAGCAGCACTTTTAAGGATTTCAAAGCATAGAAGGAGCTTCTTTGGGTCCAGGGGTAGGACCAGTGCATTCAGTGTCCCATTGCACAGCATAGGCATGCCCACATTACCCTCCAGAAGACAGCGGATGGGATTTGTCCACTCCAGTCACAGAAACGTTTCTGGGCTGAGACCTTCTGGATAAGCCAGGTGCTCCATCACCCCAAGCTGTGCTGCAGGGGGGCAATTTTGTTTTTAAACTGCGCTTAGCAGAGTTCTGACTTGCAAGTTTCACTTTTTAAATAGTAAACACCTCTTGTAGGTGCCAGAGAACATTTCAAAGCATTTCAACGGAGTCCTTTTACCTTCACAGCCCAGGGGCATATACACTGAAACAACAGCTGAAATCCAATTACTAAGGAATATTCTCAAGTACATTTCCATAGGTAATTTGTTAGTCTGTTGGAACACGCAAAGTGATTTCTCCCTGCTTCTTGATGCTGTACCTCAGGCTCTTTGGTTGAACACTTCAATCCAAATTGCATAGTAACACTAACCACTGAAAAGGAGCCCACATGGCCGCCCTCCTCTCCAGGGGAATCTTCCATCTGGAGCACACCCAGCATCTCCCAGACCCAGCCCTTACCTGTGACTTGACAAAATCCAGCAGCCAGCCACGATGCAAGCCCTGCTACCATCCGAGCTGCTCCTTGCCCAATCAGTTTGATACATAAAGACATAAGAAGCCTAAAAGTATTTTTCCTTCAGCATCCTGTTTATTGATTTAGCAGAGAGCTGACACAGATGTACAGTTCTCGAGACAAGCTGTAATGCAATCCCTTCATCTGCTGTCACTCACAATCGCACAAGCTGGCTGCTGCCATAAGGTGGGGAGTGGCCGCCCTGCTCATTTGGGGGCTGTCACACAGCACAGCCCTCACATTGCCCTCATTAGGGAGATGCCTCGGACTTACATCACACCCACGCCCATTACGGCACATCTAGCACCATGCCTGGGAAACCACCACATGCTGGGCACACACAAAGCCAGTGGTGATGTCCCTTGGTCCTCCTCGCAGGAGGAGCCATGGTGTGACCCAACCCAGGACCCACTGCTGCCTTTGCCCTGCTTGGGTTAACCTCACCCCCACGGGTGTGCCTTCATCCCCGAGTCAGCAGCACATCACAGGGATAAAGCAATGGGTTGGGCACCGACAGAGAAAGCTGGAGAGCGCATCATCCACCCTATCCACAAGTCAGAATCATTATCACTGGTGAGGTATCGTTGGGAATTAGTCAATCTTCAGTGGGGGAAGGTGGAATTAAATGGGCAAAATTCGGGTCAGAGTGACAAGGAACATAATCAGAAAAGAGCATAGATGAAATGCAATGAGTCCTACAGATAATTCAGGGCAAATTAAAGCATCTGAAATCCTACTGAGAGCCACTGATTTGGAATTATGAAGTTAACTTACAGCAATCATTTTCTATATGAAAGCAATTATGGATGGGTTAAAAGCTTCTGTTATTATGGATTGTGTATGGCTGCCACAGAGGGTTCAGTCTCCCCGGATGAAATTTTAGCCTTCATGAAAAGCTACTACATCCTGTATGCCAAATCTTGTTCACCCATCAGAAAGTCATTGAACATTATCCATTTTATTAACCAATGCAAATGCAGACAGCCAGGGAGAGGTAGATAGGGAACATCCTGCTCGCCAATAAAACACATACACACAAATCACCATGGTTCACTTCCCAAAATAATCACACGAGCTCAAACGCGCAGCTGTGATGAATGGCAAATTTCCAAGTCTTAATGCATCAGAAAGCAGAACCGTTGTTTGAAGTGGTCATCTCTTGAAAGGATGAGAAAAGTCAAGGGAAGGCGTGCAAAGAATCTGCTAGCACAGAGCCGTCCCCAGGAGCAACCTGGCAGAAGGCCACCCAACAGGGTGAGGTGTGGGCACACAGGAGTCGAGCTCAGCATCCACCCCTGGCTGCAACCCATCCACAGCCTGTGCCAGGGGGCCAGCCCACCTTGGGATGGGGCAGGGACAGAGCAGCAGCCTGCCTCATGGCTCAGCAGTGGGACAGAAAGGGCCAGCTGGGGTCCGTTGGCAGGGCCACACCTGGAGGTGATGCCAATCTTCTCCACAACCCCGGAGCTTGGAGCCAGCAGCCAGGCTGCCTGCACCCAAGTCAGCAGGTTCACACTGCAAGAGCTCACGAGTAGAGTTGACAAAACCACTTACCCAAACAATCTATTATCCTGAGCCTCTTCCTTTTCTTTGTTCTTAATTGGGCTTTATTTCTTGTTTGGTGTTTTCTATGCAGTTAAGTGAATTGACAGACTTACTGTTTCTGGAATGAAAATGAGATCTTGGTTGAGACACGCATGGTGATGAGCTGAGCACGAGTGTACCTCCACCACACGTCTTCAGAGGAGAGTCAGAAAAGGGAACACCTACCAGAGACCTGCTGCAAGCCAAACGCCCGTGCACAGCCAACCTGTCAGCAGTGCTACAGTACGAGTAGCTGCACTGCTCCTCCTGCAACAGCAGCAGCACAGAGAGGCATGCAGAGTAGCCTGGCCCTGGGGCAGGGAGCAGCCCTGCGGCCAGCAGGCAGTGCAAGGCTGACGGGGCAGGGAGGCCCTTGCTCTGCACAGGCAGGGTGGCAAGGGAATCAATACAAGGCTCTGATGGCCAGTGTGGATCCATAATTGATGTTAGCTGCTATAATAAATAACATTTAGTAGCTAAACTCAGTTATAATAACAGGGCACTGAACTAAGTGTTGGAAAGACAACGAGAAAGCAAAACTTGCTGCATAATGCATGAGAAGGAAAACCACGGTGCTGACAGTAAGAGCTGGTTACAGAGAGGTTGAAGGCAAAAATCCTCACTGGATTCAACAGCACTCAAACTGAGTCCTAACGAGGAGACCAAGCTGGTTCTCGTTACAGCAACTCTCTACTCCCTCTTTCCTGATAGGACCCAAGGTCCTGCTCCTCTCACTCAACACAGAGGTCACGTGGCAGAAAGGCTTTTAAGCTTGTACCCAGGGCCTCCCCAGAGGCAGTTCTGTGCCCTCCTCAATCCCATCCATGCAAGAAAGTCTCTAAGAGTATCAATATTGCCAGAGCATCCAGGTAAACGAGGCTAAGCACCCTTGTGACCCTCCAGGGCCACACAGATGGGCTACGGCCAAGCCAGCTCTTGCCACTCTCCACAGCCAACGCAGTCCCTCCTGCAGCTTTGCCCTCTGGGCAGCTCCTTGTGCTTGTTCCCTGCACCAGCTGCTGGAGCAAAGGTAAAGGCGGTAAGAGAAACAGAGTCACATTCCTAAAAATCCTGCATTAAAGTGGATTTAGATTTAGGATTCCTCTATTCACATGTAAGAAGTTCAGAGATGTCTTTTGGGGAAGAATCCCACAGCTGGACATAGAAAAGGTGAAAGCACACTGGGAAGCAACAGTAGGACAAATCATTTTCCCCTTGAGCTCATCTACTCTATGAAGTTTCACATGGCAAACATAAGACAAGAATTGCACCTATTTAGCACTATTGATCCATCTTACTTCAGTAACAAACCACATTAAGTTAAAATCAATACCAGCCACTCTTAAACTGATTTAGGAGTGTTCACACAAAGGGGCTCACGCCAATTTAGACAGATCTTTTTTGTAACCAATTTAGTTAAAATATGCAATCTAGGGGCTGAGCTGCATTCTGAATGGCTTAAAGGCATTAATTCAAGTTCCATCAATAGCTCCCAAGGGACAGGACACCAAAGGTTAAGTGTCACCAACCAACATCCTTCTTCTTGGCAAAACATAAGGTCTCCATGGCTTCAAAAGCCAAAGAGCTGAGGACAGAGCCAAGACCTTGGGGTTAAGGTACTCGTGTGGCTCAAAGTTTGCATTAAAAATATAAGATAGAAGATGCTTGAGCAAAACAGATCCGAAAGCTGCATTTTACTCCTCTCTCTGGAATATTGACTCAGGGGGAATCATGAATCACAGATAGCTCTACCCGCTATAAATCCACTGGTGCAGCACTTCACGGTTCATTCTGCTGCAGAATTGAAGTGGCTGAGGTTAGGAAATGTAACGTGAGAAAGGGTTTCCGAGCGCTGTATATCACAGCAGCTTGGTTGTGCTTTGACAACTTTTGTTGGTTTAATATCCAAGGGTTTGCACGTCTGGGGAAGAGGCTTGAGGTGCTTCACTCCTTGGTGCTCAAAAGTCTTGTCTTACACCATGACTTCATGGTGTCACAGACTGCCCTGAGAGCTGGGCTGTAAATCTCCTTGACAAGAAGGAAGGAATAAGGATTCTGACTTGAAATGAAATGAGGCTTTAATGTTTAATCAGGTGAAAGCTTAGGGGTCTCCTTCAGACATCAGCTGCAGCTGCTTGGGGACAGACCCACACTGGGTCCAAAATCTCTCTGAGAGGCAGACAATGCCACACTCGGTTGCTGCTCATCCACCTACAAAATAAGTGTGCTTAGGCATCTCTTCTCCCAAGCTGTTTTTTAAAAGTCTGCCATTCAGAAGTGGTTTGGGGTTTCAGTTTCAGGCTGCAATTCTGCAGAGCTTTGTGATATTCCATATACCCGGGGAAGGTTCTGAAATCCTTTTCTCAGTTGTTACCAGGTAATAATTTGTTTCACAGAAGGATTCAAGAGTCCTGCTTCAGTTGTTGAATTAAACACTGCACTGTTTTGGAAACAGAATCAAAACCTTTTTTCCCCCCTTTCTCCTTTAGAGCTAAGGAAATCCCACACAGGACCTGCAGAGCTGCCCCAGTTCTGGAGGGAACAGAGCACTATCCAGGGACAGGACTGCCAAGAGGGTTACACTGATGGGGAACAGAAGCGAGGCAGCTTGAGTCCCTCACATGTCACCTAACCTAAGAAAAAGGCTAACAATAAACCTACATCCTTACCTACACCAAGTCTGCATGTGTAGAAGCTTTTCCCTCTGTGAAGGGCATCTTCACTGCCGAGTGCCAATGGCACACGGCCACTCTGTGCCTGCACTGATGGTGTGGAGAGGGAGGCAGTCAGACTGCTCTCTTCTGAGTAGGTGAGTGTCTTTCTGCAGTGCCAGATGCACTTTGCAACAGGAAGATTTAAAACCCAATCACAAAATACACCACATGCAGTGATTTGTTAGTTCTGGAAAAATGCTGCAAGCCAAGTGATTTCTGCATTATCCCAGCAAAAGTAACAACAAAAAGAGATTGGAATTTGCGGTTACAAAAGCAGTGCTTAAGTGCCTGTCGACTTCATCCTCACAATGCTTTCTGCTGTCTGTCTCCAGCTGAAGTTCAGTACAGCTGAACTGTCCTGCAGTCCCCTTGTAGCCAGGGCTCACCCAAAGCACACAGAGCATTCTGAGTCCCAGGCAGAGGGAGAAGAGGTGCCCCACGTGTCAGGTTAAAGCAGGAGGGAGGGGGGCCCTTTCTGCCATGGCTCAGGATGGCGGGTGCAGGAGATGCTGCAGAAGAGGCATTGGCAGTGCCCCTCATCCCATAGCCCCTCTTCTCTGGCTGCAGGCATCCCACAGGGCCACAAATGCCCACAAACACCCTCCGACCATGAGTCAGCAGCCCAGCAGAGGGGAGCAAGCAGCCTGAGGGCACCTGCTTCTCTCCGCAGCCATTGATTCAGCACGAGAGATTAAACAGCTTTACCACATCCTGGCAATATGGGGATTAAAAAAAAAAAAAGCAACAAACACAAAACACCACCACAACATCACGTTTGTTTAATCAGGATTTGCACAGCACCAAGATGCTCAGGCACCAGCAAGCGCAGACCAATGTCAGCACACACTGACCACCATGTGTCAAAATGCCCCACGATGCCCAGAGATCCCAGGAGGGGCAGGGCTGCACCAGAGCCCCCAGCCCGCCCCGTGCCCACCCCCAATAGTTCCTGGCACTCAAGGTGCCAGGGAAACAGAATTCCTCCAACCACGCTGCCTCCAGGGTAAGCTGCAGCACGCTTTCCCCTTACCTGCTAAGCAATAAGCACGAGGGAGAGGATTTATTGCTTTTTAACAAGTGCCACAGAACATCCATTTCATTAATTTACACAGGAGGCACGGGGGGGGCTGTCTGCTCGATAAATTCTCCCAGCCTATTGCTTTGGAACAAACAACTTCACGCATTCAGGCTGTGGATGTCACAGAAGAGGCTTTTATCCAAATGAGCTCTGCGTTTGCCATGGAATGACTAAAATACATCTACAATAAAAAAAAAGAGAAAGAAAAAGGGTGGGGAGAGAAGCCGCTCTCTACAGAAGGTGACGTACCACTGACACATTGTTTGAACTCCCAGTGGCATATTAAAAAAATAAAAATAACCCCCCTCTGAACCACAGCTGCATCCTCAGTGTGTTATTTTAGCTCCAAGGGAAAGCAGCATTTGCTCACCACTTTTTCTTCTCTTCCCTCCGCCCAAAGAGGAAAGCACGTTGGTTGGTTTTCCTGGTGCCCGATGTGGCTGCAGGGCGAGGAGAGGCAGTGGGGGGGGCAGCCCAGCGGGGGCACAGGGAGCTCCCCAGCACAGCAGGGCTGCAGACCTGGTCCTGCTGGCATGCCTGCTGCCCTCCCCCCAGGAAGGGGCATTCTATCTGCTGGCACCTACTGTACCACCAGCGGTCATTAGCTTATGGCGTAACGACTTGCACTTTAATTACACAAGCTCCCCATTTCCCACTTCACCTCTCCATGACATATCACTTTGACAGAAAGCAAACCAGAGACAACTACCAGCGTGTACACACACCCTTCCCCCTGCCATCTGGAGGAACATCTCAGACAAACCCAACAGGAACGTTCCTGCAAAGCTCCCTGAGCACCCATCTGCACTTTAACCATGCTCTGTCCTCCACGCACTCCTTGGCAGTCACTCCTGTTCCCTCCGGCCCCAGTGCTGGGTTTGCACTTCACTGCTAGAAAGCGAGCTGCAACCTCAACCCATACACGAGGGGATTTTCATTCCAATTCAGGCCCTGTGCCTCTTCCCCCGGGTCTTCACGGCTGGTGGGCACCACAGCTGGCGTCCTCCGCAGCCTCCAAAGGCAAATATTGGAGGTAGAGCTCGCAGGTGTTTGTTTAAACTATTGGCAAATACATGGCGCTTATCAGAAAGTGTTTGCTCTGATCTGCTTTGCCATCAGATACGAGTGAAAGCAAAGGGTTTTGTTAAAAAGTGTAGAAAAATACAAGGTTTTTGCCAATATTCGGTTTTAAAATTCTCTTGTTATAAAAAGAGAGAGGAATTATTTTTATTTATGAAGAAATTCTTTCCAATATTTTTTCCACGCATCAGTCTTTTTTCTATATTTCCCATGAACATCAACACTTCCATCGCCTCTGATTACCACGGTGCTCATCATCACAGCCTCTAAACACCTCACAAATCTCAATTAACCCTAATCATCTGGGGAGCAGATTAATGATCGCCTTGGACCCGCGCAGAGCAGCACAAGCAATGCCAGCACCCTACACTGAGCCCACTCGCCCAGCCTGCTGGCAAAGCTCCTTCAGCTGGAACAGGGAGGCTAATGGCTTCATTATCCTCTCTTACACCTTTCTGCTCAACAAGATGCAATGCTAAGCCGCCCCATCAGATTTTTCCAGGGATATTACAGAGTTTGAACCCAAAATCTGGGTTTCATACCCAAATTCATTCCTATTAATTTCTCCCCTCCCCTGACATCCCCTGTGCTGTGATGTGGATCTCATCACCACTCCTTCATAACTCTTACTGGGCTGATCTACACCGGACCTGCAACAAACTGCTGTTATTCTAATTGCACAGATGAGGGCAGGAGCCCAGACAAAGCCCTGCAGTTGGCTGCTGTCACTCCACCTATGGCACAGGGAAGAGAGGACACCCCACACTTCAGCCTCAGCCCAACACTCACTCAGCTGCCATGTAGCTTCTGCAGGAGAGTGGCTGGGATGTGACCTTGTGGCCATGGGGCAGAGATAGGGCATGCTAATGCTGCCTTCAGAGCAAACATGACAGGCTGCTTGCTACATCACACACAGATAATGCTAACATGCATTTAAATGATGTGCTTACAAAAGAAGGTAATGTGAGATTAGGACTACTTGTGTTTTGCCCTACAGCAACCCTGTCACAGGGCTTCAGGCTCACAGAATTGCAGGCACTCTGCTTTATTCCCCCATGACCTTCTCAAAAGAGAATGTCCAGGCTTATAAACCCCCCTACAACACAACAACGTTGCCTTACCCTGTCCTGCCCGGAGCACAACAGCAGGCAGTGGCTGAAGCCTCGTCCACCAGCTAGGAGCCCAGCCTACAGGCACACACCTGGCTGAGCCCTCACCTTGCAGCAGCACAGAGCCCAGTCCCAGCTGCGGCCTTAAATAGGAAATTCACATCCTCTTCTGCTAACCACAGCCTCCCATCCTTCCTCCCCTCGTTCATCACAAACGAGATGCAGCCCAGCCACTTAGCTAATGATTAAACCTGACTTCCAGGACTCGGAGCCTTTCAGGCCCCCAGTTCCCAGGCTGGGACGAAGCCCCTTCCCACCAGCACACTGAGCGCTGATGGGGCTGCCCTGCGGTTCCCCTCACCTGCTCACCCTCAAGCTGTGAGCCTCCTTCTTGCGGAGCTCAGATTACTCTGACAGCCAGGAAACCATGTGAGAGCAGTGGTGAGACCTGAACTGAAAACAAAACTCGAGACAAAAGCGTTCAAAGAGGCTGTGAAACGGCTCCGATTAACAGCAGGCGGCAAAGCGGCTTTCACCCGTGGCTCACACCCCTGGCACACATTCCGTTAGCTGCCGCTGCGGAATGGATTTGCTGAACTCGGGTGCCAAGGGAAAAAAATAGAATTTGATCCGAAGAGCAAATCCTGCCAACACGGAGGCTCAGCCCCGCTCCCATCTTCCAGCCGACCCCGGGGATGCTCACTTTTATTTCTCCCGTTGGAACGGCGCGCGGTGGGTGACTTCGCATCATTGCCTGCGGGAACAAATCAGTGCTTCCCTGCTCCTCAGCCTGGCGGCAGCGAGCCGTGGGGCCGGGCAGCGCGATGCGATGGCCCCCAGCGAAATGCAGAGATGTGTGAATGAGAGATGTGCCTCTGAGTCACCGTGCTGCAGGGACCCGCGGGGTACGGTCGGGGCTTATCCGCCGGCCTTGCTTGGGGACTTCCTTAAGGTCAAGACCTGCTCTTAGAATTGCCCATCTGTGAGCAGAACAAACACTTGGCCACGTTTGCGCGCTCGAGCTGGAGGTGATTCACTCGTAATGACTTTCAGAGGGAAAATTATGTGAGTAATACTTTGAGAAAGAAGGTATGAAAAACACAGGGAGGGAAATTTGTGATGTATTTAATAATCATGAGCGCTCACAGCATCGTGAGACTCGTACAGAACCGCTTCCAGTGATCCCAGTTACTGCACCGCGCCGGTCCGGAGCGCGCTAACCCCAAAATGCTCAGCAAATACATTTGTGTCACTCAGTCCTATCAGTGTTTGGAGAATGGCTTGGAGCACACATTAAACACTTCAGCTGCTAAAGCGAGTGTCAGCGCTGTCCCAAGAGCCTCTGAAGTAAATGATGTCGTTAACCACATCATGGGAATACTCGTATTAATCTCCCGGCTCTGTGCAAACCTGCTTTGTGACGGCAGAGCCACAGGTGCTGAAGCTCTCACACTTGGATTTACAGCACGCTGGGACACGGAGCAGGGCTGGGCAGAGGTGGCCCTGTGGGTACGTGCCTGGGGACAGCAGTGGGATGCTGTGCTCCCGGCCTCCAGCTGCTCCTCGCTCCTTGCCCTGTGTGCCAGATCTCGCTAGCACCGCATGGCACCAGGGCTCCTGACACGGCTGTAATGTAATTTTGCATGTGTTAATTTCATTTCTTGGCTTTGCTTAGTATCAGTTATTACTCTGCTGAGATGGTAAGCAGGAACGGGTGAAGCTGGTTCAGAGAAAACAGCCAAGCCTCTGCCTTTCATTTCCCCTCTCTTCCCAGCTGCCGTGACCTTTGCCCATTATTAGAACCAAAATTGAAATCAGCCTTCTCTTTCAGAGCTTCTGAAATACTCAGCTCTGAGTCAAACATATGAAAGAAGGGAACTGATTCAGACTGCCACAAGCTGCTGTTTCAGTTCCACCATAGAGCAGTTCCAGCACCATCAGCTCTTTTCTTTCCTCTGCAAGCAGTGCTGGAAGCAGCCCAGGTGGAGGCCACTGGCATCGAGAAGCCCCGCAGCCCCACAGTGAGTGCTCCCATCCCCAACTGCCCCTCCTTGTCCTGGAGGGGCTGGTCCCTGTCCGTCACTGCCCACTTGGGACCCCAGCATCATCCTGCAGCTGGGCCAGGCACGGTCCCTTGGCTCCAAAGCAGCCAGCTGTAGCTTTGTCCCTTGGAGAAGGACAGAAGTCCCACTTGAAGGGCTGCAGCATTCAGTCTCACTTCAGTCTAGCTCACGTCCACTGCAACAAACCTCTTAGACATCACTGCTGCTCTGGATGGGGACAAATTGCACTGACATAAGTGCTCTCTCCAATCTCGCTGCACTTCAGGACCAGGGGTTTTTGATGGTACAGTGACATCAGTGTAGCTACACCCACGCACACTTCTCCATAGCCAAGCCCCCAGGAGAAAGGCCGTTATTTGTGCTCTGAGTCTCAGAGTGCCTTCTCCACTTGTTCTTAAACCTGATACTGATCCATACTTCTGTTAAAAGCAGAAATGTTGCAGCCGAGCAAGTCGCTGAGGAGGCACGTTAAGGGCTTTTTCCTCAAAGGTGATTTCAACATATTTTCCAACTCTGCCTTCTTTACTGTAAATACACCACCAGGGTTCCAGGGCCTTTGGAGTAAGGCGCCTGGTGTTGTAAGGAAGCATCTCTTCTGCCAGATCTGACATTTGAGAAACTCCTACTTGCAAAACAACACAGGCACCTGTTGTTTGTTTTGGCAGTCCCGAAATCGCAGTGTTCCCAGCACGCAGCCACGGGATCAGGGAGATCTCGAGCTCTTGGTACTGAAAGATACCATGCTATTTAAATTTAAAAAATCCTCTAGGTTTCTGAAAGGTTCAGCAAAGATTGTGTGGAAATTCTACTTTGCAACTGTCAAATAGCTGAGATTCAGGCCCAAAGGCAAAGAAAGTTGTATGTTCTTGTCTCCATTGGGAGGAAGGCCTGCTCGCCAGGCCGATGCTGAACACAGCTGCTGGGAACAGAGGTGGTTCTGGGTGAGGAGAGGTGGGATTTGCTCTGGAGCACCCTTCACCACCCAGTCCCATGGAACCCCACCATGCAACGGGGGCCCTGCCCATCGGTGGGGACAGGTGTAGGCTTTCTCATCTCCTCTGCCAGGATCTGGGACACAACATCACACCAGCTAGGCTGGGACAGCATCTACAACGAGGCTTTTTGCACTCTTCCAGAAAAGCAGCAGACCCAGGGATGCTCAGTGCGGAGCTGTGCAGGCAATACCAGCCTGCTGCCTTAGCTCCCAGCTTCTCGCCCGAAGCACCTTTGTTTTGTACAGCTTTTATGCAGAAAATTTTTTCAGACACCCACGACGGTTGTGATTACTCACCATAATGTTCAGCATTTATCCATATCTATCTCACAGTAGTTAACATACACAAGTCAGCCAGGCTTAGCAAATCTTTGCCCTTTTCTATGTTATCGATCTGACATTTCCTCTGGAGTATTTCAGCTGAGAATTAAATTAACGCCGTATCTACGGACGTTACCTGGTTCAGACAGACCAGCTGCATGGACTGGCACACCCCTTGCTTAGTCAATCACAATCTTCCTTTTATTAATCCATGAAATCTTGTTGCTTCTTCAAGGTGGAACATGCCATTACTGAAAACCACTGGACCCATCAGCCCAGGTGCTCTCCAGCTCGCCCCAAAGGAGCTCTGCTCTCCTGCCTCTGCTTCTTCCTTTGCTTCTCCTGTTCTCAGGCTCAAGCCGTCAGGTTAAACATTGGTTAAACACAGTTTTCATGGTTAAACATTCCATTTTCCCATCTGCTTTCATGTCACGGCAACGCCATCGAGGGATCAGCAGGAAGAACCAGGGACTTAGAGAAAGGCTGCCTGGCCTGGGGAAGAGGTGTCCTCCACATGGACTGCACCGCCTTCCCGGATTTATAAGGCTTTCTTTGGTATTTAATAAAGATTGCTGTTCTGACAATAAAGAGAAACATCTGCTGCCCTGTAAGTGTCTGGCCTGCTTTAGCAGCCTCTGCACTTCCTTCTTAAAAGAGCAGTTTGGATTGATTAAGACTCGAGCAAATATTTTATGCTTTGGTACATCCCTGGCTTATTGAAATCATACCTGAAATTTCACAAAAACCGACCAAAACAAAATACTACATTAAATGAAAGTCTGGAGGACACGTGAAGGCCCGAAACTTCAAAGAAGCACTTTCAGGGAGGAAGACTCGATCCAAAGGCTTTTATATTGCTCCAGCTGCAAAGGAGGCCTTCAGATGGGGTCTGCGATGGTGCTGTGTGCAGGACGGGGCTTTGCTCGTGCACAGCTCGGCGCTGGGGCTGAGGGCAGTCCCGCTTTGTACACACACAAGCATCGTGCAGGTTAATCTGGGCAATACCCCCAGGGTTTGGCTTGGGTTCTGTACCCAGCCTGAGGGCAAGAGGGGCTGCATGCTGCCCGACAGCTCAGATGTGGCACAGGAAGCAGAGGATGCCACAGCCCCACAGAACCGGGCTTTGTGCTGGAACAAGATGGGCATTCCCATTTATTTGCAAGAACAATAGTAAATACAAAAAAAAAAAACCAACTCTACACTGATGTTTTGTATCACTCATAGAGCTCTGAATAGGAATTAGTGCAGATTTGCTGGCTGCAGGCACAAAACATCTACAGGTAAATAAAAATGCCACGTGTGTTGCCACAGGTTATTCCTCCATGGAATACCTAAAAAGAAGCTTTTGCTGTAAGATACCATTTGCTTCTTTTAAACTCTTCTGCTTTGCATTTGCAAGAAGAAAAGCCGTGATAGAAGCTGATAAATGTTAATGTCGATAAGTGCACTGTGCTCAGCGAAGCCGTGGAGCATTCAGGCAGATGAGTGCTCTCTGCAGAAGCATCTCAACCTGCAGATGAAGCCCAGCCGAGGTGAGGCTTGGGGCTGGTGTGGTGCTGGTGTGTGCCCTGCTGGGCACAGCTGTGGGGCAGCAGCTGGAGCACAGTGCCTGCAGAGCAGAGCGCCGGCACCTGCCCAGCCCTAGCACTGTCAGCTCTGAATAACCACCTGAATAGCCCCGCTCAGCAAAACAGCCTTCTCCGCTGCAGAGAGAAGGAAATGATGCGCTACACTCCCTCGCACAGCTTAGCTGACGTTGTTTAGAAATAATCCGCCTTACTTCTGCTATCAAATGAAAAAAAAAAAAGCCTTGTCTCCACTCACCCAAATCTTCCAGTTGTGTCGAACCGTGTGGTACCCTTTGTGATGTGGGCAAAATGCGCACTAGGGATTAGGTCGGGAGCGCCCTCACCCTCCGCATTTTATTTCCCCGTGTCTACCTGGTGCGAGTGTGAGCATTAAAGTCATTCCCCTCCCATAGTTTAATTGCTGAAATTGCATTACAGGACTGGAGGAAGACACAAAGCACACAAATCAACCCCCAGGAGCATCACAACGTCCCCCCATGATCCACTTCTTTTTGCAGAGAGGAAATCACTCCAGGTCAGCTTCTGCACAGCCCGCTCATTCAGCCAAGACAAGAGAGCTGCTGGAGCAAGTAATTGAAGAGTAATATGATAAAAACACAATATTAGTGGTAGCAGCCTTTATGGATCGGCCCCTGAACAAGATATGCTCACAGCACTGCACATGCCCCACTTGCTGTCGTTTTCTTGCTACGAAGAGGTTTGCTGAAGATTTGAGCCCTAATCAGTGTAGTGTAACAGTACCTACAACATGTGCACTTGTTTGCTGATCTGCTGTGGTTAGATGTAGGCTTTGGCTCCCGGGGGAATCCATAGAGCAGTTGGATCATCCCTGTTCCAAGTAAGCACGCACTAGTTTGCTACACCAAGAGGCTTTGGTTTTCTTGCTGATGTCAAAGAAAAAAGAAACAAGGGCTTGTCGGTGCCCGAGCTGGTGCCCACCCTTGGCTTCAGAGCTGCCTGACATGAGACACCTCCCAGCCACTTTGCACAGAACATATGGGAAGCCAAGTGTAGAAGTGCGGCACCTATCAACTCGTGCTGTTATTTCCAATGTGCTCAAGGTGAAATAATCAAAGCTGGGAATGTTAGCCTGAAAGGGAAGAGCACCTGCTACTCCTACAGCCACCGTCTCCCTTTTCCTTTATCTTGGGCTTCTGACTCCTTAATCTGTTGTGGAATGTCATTTAATTAAGCATTTCCAGGGTTCACTCTAGGCCATGGGATTATGCAGTAAGCAGGCAGCTCTGGCCTGAAGCTGCGATAATTAAGGCCGCGAAGGACAGCTTGGCACTTTGTCTAATCGGGGAGCCAACAGAAATATGCCAGAGCTGGTACTAAATATTTCCATGGTAGAAGCGCTCTGACTTAGTAGGAATTCTCCAATTTCTCCTAATCATAGAAGGAACAAAGAGATCCAAAAGTGCATTTTTCAGTCCAAAGCAGACCTCAACCCCCGGATGTGCGAGCAGCTCCGCGACGCCAACCCCTCCTGCCACCGGCAATTAGTGCAGCTGTGCTGACGTGGGCAAGTTCCTGATCCCCGCTGGTGGAACTGCCATGCCACCAGGACAGCTGTGCCCATCCCTGTGCTCCACGGAGCCTGACCTTCATGTTGCTTTGCCGAAGCCAAGCACGGGTCAGGGCCCCAGCTGGTGAGCTGGCATTTTTCCACCAGCACCACAGCAGCCGCCTCCGCCAGCAGCAGGCATGGGCTGAGCAGGGCAGCAGGCAGCTGGGCTCTTGCAGCACACGCTGAGCAAGCTGGGGAAAGGAAGAGAAGTAGGCTCCTGGGATCGAAGCGTGTTCCCTTGCCGTGTTCCCTTGCCATGTTCCTCTGTGCAATCTTTTATCACCCACTGGTATCTCTGGGAGGTCTGAGTGCAGTCACACTTCACGCAAAGCAAAATCTCCTGCACTGCTCAAGTATTCTTGTACTCCTGTCTCCGCTTCCAGCCACAGCTCCGGGTGAGTTTCCCAGGGACATCACAACTTTTCCTATTTATTCTCTATTCTCTCCTTTCAGCTCTGTGCTTTGTACCACTAGATTGTATGAATTCAGCCAAATGCATGCAGAGAGACAGAAAACTTTGGTATGAGACCACTGCCCACCCAGTGGGTTTCCATGCTGCAATACCCAGTGCCAAGCACTCCAGACTTGTCACCAGCAGACTGCACAGGACATTTTCATGGAGAAGGAGTGAAGGACAACTCACATCATTTTGGCAATCACCTGCTCCAGACAAGCTCCCAATAAGAGGACTGTCTATTTGACTTGGCGAGGCAGATTGCAACAGCCTGGCATCACGCACAACTCTTGTTTCTCCAACTGATCCCACCTTGAAAGGAGCTAAACGAAGGGGAATAAAAGCAGTGATTTGGAAAGCCATAGTTCCAGCTTTCTGCAAGCATTGTCTCTGCCTAAATACACGCAAGGTTTCTAGAGTGGGCCTTGCTGGCTTCAGTCTCATCCCCCAGCCTGCAGCTCACACGCTCACATCACTTCAGGCATTTCTCCTGCTGCCTACCAATCCCATGGGACTGGGAATTTACACAACCCGATGTTTCTCTTGCTGGCAATACTATCTGCTTTCCCAGTTTGCTTGGGCTTCTCGTATGTTGTCAGAGGCTTGCTTTATCCTTCAACGTGCTTAGACACAGCAGATGGTACAACCAGCTCAGCTACCTGCTCAGGACCTTGTATTATGGTTAGACTACAAATGCTTACGGATATTTCTTTGAAAATTAACACCTGTGGGTTTCTACTGTTTCCATTCTTGCCAGACATGAAAAGTTCCCATAGTACAACAAGAGAGTTGAGGGCACTGGCAAAGGAAAAGGAGGAATGATGCTTTTGATTCAACCAATGCAAATATGAAGGGACGACAAAGAAAGCTGGATAAATGTAGACACAAATAGGAAAGGGCAGTATATTCCAATCATAATAAAAGAAAATTGCTTGTCCTGGCTGTTCAACTGCGTGCTTTAAGGGACTGGAGGAAACGTGTGACCGTACAGCAGTGAGCACAGGCTCTGGGCCCTGTGATCAGATGTGGCAGCAGGACGCACAGCTGCAGCCCAAAGGAGCACCTGCAGGAGCCAGGCCATTCCCCTCCTTTTGCGTGCACCTGGGCAATTGCAAAACAGAAGGAGCGAAGTGATAACCTCCCCTCTTGCCTTGGCCAGGCAGGTGATGGGGCCGACAGCTCCGGGCCGGGAAGACAGCATTGCTTCCCCAGCACCTCCTCGATAGGAACTTCTCCCGGAACGCGCTCGGTGTCGTCTCCATTCAGCATCTGCTGACAGATGTTTTCTTCTGTAACATTCACTTTAGCGGTGGTATTATTACTTTTACTTGAGCGCTTTGATTTCAGCCACAGGAGATGTCACAAATTAGTGTTTACAAAACTTAACACGAGGGGGCTGTCAGTACTTGCTCGAAGGCGAAGATTCAGCGGCTGAGACCCCAGCACGGAGGCAGCAGCCCAGTGACAGCAGCGAGGGCACGGGAGGAGAGCAGACTTGGAGCGGAGGTGGAACGAAGGACGCTCAGAGCGCAGCTGGGAGGCACAATGCACCGCTGCCTGTGTCCCCCTGCTGAAAGGAATGAAGGGAAGAGCCAAAAGGGGCCGGCTGGTCAGATGCAGCTTCTTCTGTGATCCAAGGTCCCGCCAGCATTGCCTGTTGGCTGGGACACCGGCTCCTAGTGATTTCCTGCCCAGCTGGAAGAAATCTATTTTTCACTTGGGCTAGTTAAAAAAAAAACAATTTGCGGAAGAAATGCAAATCTGACAGCAGCGTGACATTAAAAATCCTTCAGTCAGCGTAGAAATAATGCAGTCAACATGAATGCACAGAAGATGCAGAGTATCCCCGAGAAGCGGGGCTCTCCTGCGGGGCACCCCAGCATGGCCAGCTGCCCCTGCACACCTTCACGCAGCAAACACACGTCACTAGAACCAACCCAGCAGTGATCCCAGCTGCCCCCAGCAACAAGCAGATTTGTTTGTTTTGCTTTGTTTGTTTTTTTAACCAGCACAGACCTCTTTGTGCTGTGAACACCACCTCAGAGCCACGGGTGCAGCACGGGGTCCCCATCAGAAACCCCTCCAGCCTTTCGTCACGAGTGCAAATCGTGAGCTCCACAACTGCATTATCAGTGCAGCGCTTTTTCATCCATTCAAGGCACTGATGTTTAAATATCTCCTGCACTAAAAAGCAATTGCTGTTTAGACCGTTTTTTTTTTTTTTTTTTTTAAGAAATCACTATAACATTCTCACAATTACTTATCTTTCAGAGGAAGATAACACGCAGCTGCTTCTCAAAGGACACTTTGTGCACGCTGCTCGAGCAGTCACGTGCAAAGCGGAGCAGAGATTCTCTCAAGTTCAGGATCCTGGGTCTCCGTGGGCCTGCAGTAGCAGCCCCATGGCCAACTCCCATGGGCTGTCCCCAGTGGGTCCCTCCCGTTTCCACACCCTGTGGTGAAATTAGCAGGAAGACAACGCACACCAGAATCCAGGCAGGTATTCACCAATACGTTGTGATGTGGAATGGTTACTCAGATGTTTGCAGGAGCTTTCAGAGCCCTGTCTCCCGCACCCCTCTGCAAAACATGACCTGCCGCTGATCCCCTGCTATTTCCTCAGAGCCAGAGCTGCTCTTACAACCGATTGAAATTCTGCCACGGAGGAGAACGGCAAATGAATAAAAAGAGAAGAATAGTGGAGGGCGGAGAGGGACCCAGGATCTCACCTGATTGCAATTGTTGTCCCCAACACAGTACGGTGATTTCCCACCACTTATAATTTAAAGAAACTCCTAATGCAATTCCGCCGCTAAAGCTGGTACTTAATAACACAAAGACTCCCTGATGCCGTTAGCACAGCTGGACTGCCAGTTCTGAAATGTCAGCTTTCTTCCCTGTGCTGCAGAAGCTCTACTGTTAATTTTGACATCTGTTTTTTAGTGAGATGTATTTCTTGCCGAGCAAATGCACACTGACAAATCTGGGGCCCTCTGTGTATTTTGGTAAATTGCAATCCATTATGAATATATATCTTCCTATAATGAAATGTTAGCTTTACCGTTGTAATGCAAGCTGTCCAACTATCTGGTGGGAACATTTAACAACAATAATAATATTTTTCCTGAGGATAACACCACTACCTCATTTAGGCAGCCCTGGTGCACTCTCCTGGAGCAGTTTCCCCTGATATATTAACAGTTTAACGGCACACAGGTGAAAGCAGCTAGGTGATAGTTACATAAAACACTGCCCTGGCAGCTCAGAGCCTCCCTGCAGAGGAGGCAGAGCAGCACACATCTGCTGTAGTTCTTCCCTAGGACCTTGCTGATAGCCAACATTGTGTATCATAGCCATCCTATAAGGGCATAGATCTGCTGCTGTGCTACTCACCTCTGAATGCATTTTGAGGGCTGGGGGGGCAGTGATGGGTACAGCAAGCACATTATTCCTGCAGGAAAAAGGAAATCAGTTTACACCGCCTGGTATTATGGAGGGATTCATCATTACACTATTCCACAGCACAATGCCTTTCTGCTATTTAGTTGTGCTGCGTGCTTAAGGGCTTCTTCTTCGAGATGCAGAGCTCACAGCGGAAAGCCTTCGCTGGCACTGGGGATCTGGATCAGGCCCAGGAGTGGAAGAGAATATTGGATCCTAACTTTCCTATTTGAGCGTGATGTGCCCCCAGGCTTGCTGCTTGTCTTTGCAGAAGCGCTATCTGCTGTTTAGGCATGACAATATTTGTCAAGCATAATGCTCATTAGTCTGCTGCGTGGTCAGGCTAGCAGTGTATAAACACTCTGAAAGATCAGGTGGGGACTAAAGGTCTGCTCTTTGTAGTCAATTATAGCCATCAACATTAATGATGCCACCACGGAGAGCTATGCAGGAAGAGAAGTGCTTCTCCGAGGTGAGGCTTGACAGCATACCTGGGCTGTGAGGAGCTGGCGATGAAAACGTAGCGTGCACCTCCAGCCTGCATCTAACCCTCTCAGTGATTCATTTCAAGAACAGTCTAGTGGCTTTTTTCTTTAAAAAAAATGCCTGAATAAAAGACAAGCTTTCTAACCTCAAGTGCATTCTCATATATTCTTCAGAATCCACACTGTTGATGATACTTCAACCTGGTATTTAATCAAAAAGAGAAGAAGCAGCACAGGAGCTGAAAGTTTCCCGTCTCTGCCTTTGACGGTTCGTTTTCCCCACAAAGCCTGAGATTTCCCAGCAAAGCCAAGGTTTTTAATGGCATTTGCTTGGAGATAGTGCTTGTCCCACTTACTGCTGGGAAAAACAGTAAGCTCTCTCCCCCTTGGAGAATTTCATCATTTTAAAAATTATTTTAGAATTCTTAATAAAGTGGCGCTATAGGTTTCCAGACCTCTCTCAGAAAGGAAAGGGTAAGAAAAGATATAAAAAACCAAATCACTTGTATTGTTAGAAAAGCGGGAAGGCTCGGCGTGACTCAGAAACTGTTTCTCAAGGTGAAGGAAATCCCCGCTGCAAAGCTGACCGTGTGGGAGTCACCCCACGCAGCAGCACCCCACGTACAGGCAAGGGACGAGAGGAGGAGCACTGCCCTGTACTCTGTGCCACTGAAGGGCAAACTTCAGGAAAAGCCTCATCATCAAAGAAAGCAGAAATAGCACGCGATTCTGAAATCCTGGTGCAGTTCCCCATCCTGCTGGAGTGCTATAAATACAAGCGAGCATGAGACAGCAAGAGCGTGTCCTGAAACCCCAGTGAAATTTGTTGTCTGTGTCACTGCCCCTGGCAATGCCGTCCACATAGAACCATGGTAAGCATGGATACTCCCAATTAAAAACCAAACCCCAAAACGCGTTTTCCAACTCTTCCCTAAAGAGGAAGTTTCTTAAGCACATGCTTAATTTTAAGCAGAACCGTGAAGAATATGTATTTCAGTTTAGGAACCGATTTACTGCTTTGCTAAGGAGGAATACTTTGATCAGAGTCATCATTTGCTTAGCCTGTGGCCATTGATTTCAATTTAATTGGCATCCATCATCTTTGCAAATGCAGCAGAATAGAGCACTAATATTATAGTCTCTGACATATTCCATTCCTTTAATTGCATTTGCTGGCCAAAACAGGACCCTACATGTAAGGTTATTTATGCACTTGTCCACAGAGCGGATTGCACAGCAAACAGCAGCATTCAATGTTTGATGCATTCCCTAAAAAAAAAAAAAAAGCCACGTTCTCTCTAAGAGAGGTGCAGCTCAGTCAGTAATTCAAACTCTCAGCATCCATGAAATCCTGCAATCCATTTACGCCTGCTTTGTAGAAGTGATGTTTGCGTGGTGGTCTAAAGCCTTTTCTTTTTCTCTTTTCCTCTCCAGCATGTGCTCTTGTACTTACCAGGGCACTTACAGTATTATTTAGGTTGCTGCCTGCGATATTTTCAAGCTACTAGAAGACAGTTTCTTCGACATTTTCATAATGTTTTGAAATGCTGATGAGGATTTAGCATTAAAATTAATGGCAGCCAGCCGTGGTCTTTCAGATGTGAAAGACTGCACAGTATTTTCTGAGGAAAAAGAAGGGGGAGAAGAATGGAGATATAAATAGCCAGTCTTGCTTTTCTCCAGGCAGGATCCTTTTAATCATGTAAAATAGATTTTAAAGATTAAAGACTCTAGGCTCTGTTCTGCCTTTGCTCATGGCTCGTATCACAATTTTTTTGTATGTAATTTGAATGAAAAAGGACACACATGGTGTTCCCATTTGCATTACCCCAAACTGGAATTTCCCCCCGAAGGACGGAGCCCCTTCCTCTTCTGCAGTGAGGGGAGAGCCACGCACCCAAGAGGGACGCAGCACATTCCAGATCATCACCCTGCTTCTGGGGCCTGGACCTTCAAATTTCAGAGATTCAATACAGAGCCACGTCTTACAAGTAGAAAAAAAGAGACAGAAGAATTACTGGTCCAGCAGCTCAGTCTGTATATGTATGAGCTGCAGCCCCAGTTTCCATCCAGACATGAGAGCGCCGATGGAAATCCTGCTCTTACTGGGACGGGAGCGGCTGCGCTGCTGCGGGAGCGGACGGCGGCGGGCGGTGCCTGGGGCCTGCTCAGAGCTGCAGCGGGTTCTGCAGGAACAGCAGCAAACCATCCGCTTGCTGGGGCCTCTGCTGCGCCAGAGAGCAGGCAGCCCTCCTTGTGGGATCACCAGGAGCCATCAGTGCTGAGCTGGTATTCTTCCCGCTAGATATTCCTTCAGAATAGCAGGGAAGCAAAGGACGCTGTCGGACACAGGTACATCTTTCTGATACATCACCTTGAAACCCTCTGGCCAAAGCCGGGATTGGTTTCAGGTGGGCTTCATTTCCAAGGCTTTGCAGAGCAGAGTTTGCCATTCACGTGGCCTATGGGAATATATAAGGAAACGTAAGAGCAGAAAGGCAGCATTTGGATGTCAGCAACTGTCTTGGTTCTTAGCAGCAACTTTCCAGGGACAGCATGGCCTGAATGAAAATAAATGTGTGCATCCTTCCTACAAGAAAATAAAACACTTCTGTAATTGCAGCGACTCTGCCTTGACAGCCCCGGAAATGCAGCTGACAAAGCACAGTGTGGGCAGTGTCAGAGCAGCCTCCAACGTGTGTCTGCACCACTGTAAGCAGGGCTGAGGGCACTTTGCTCCCTCTCCTACTCCTGCCCTGGGCTGGCAGCAGCCGGTGTGCCCGGTCAGTTCCAGCTGCCGTGCTGCACGCACCCATCCACGCAGAGCTGACCCAGAACCGCTGCCCTCAGTGTGTGGATACCACACATCTCTACTCCCTCGCAGACTGCAGATCTGTTTCAAGGTCCTGACCCGAGTTTTTAAAGCCCTTAATAGGCGAGAGCCTAATGAACCTTGGAGGCAGCCTCTTTGTCTGCAATCCAAAGCAACAGCTGGGACTGCTCAGGGTGAGCAGGTCTGGCTGGGCTCGGGGTGAAGCCCTCCTTGCTCTCTGCACCCAAGCCTCTTGCTACACACATCCCAGCCCTGTCTTTTACCAACTGGGACACAGGCTCAGACTGGCACCCGCAGACCTGCCACGGCCTTCTTCACTACTGCCGCTACGAGAGATTGGTTAAACGCTGGCACAAGGCAAAGAGAAATGGAACTTTAGGAAGAGACACTTCTCCAGGCCTTTGCAGAAAACAGTCATGGAGACACCGTGCTTCCAGGAGTACAGAGAGAAGGGCTCTGTTCAAACTGCAGCAAAGCAGGGTTGGGAGAGAGCTTGCTAGGTGAGTGGCTCATCCCTGCTGGGCAACAGCAAGCAGAGCACAGGCACCAGAGCCCTGAGGGAAGGGCCCTGGAGCTGCTGGGACCCACGCAGCCTGCATTCAGGAGTCCTCACAGCGCGACCCTTCCTAGCAAGGTTTGGGCGAGGTCCTGGCAGGTAAAAGCAAAGGCAGCACTGTGCCCAGTGCTTTATCCTTGGTTAGGACCAGCACAACGTGCAGCTGTAAGAAGACATTCCCCCACCATGGATGCATTAATGCTCGCTAATTTGCTTATCAGCTTCTTCTCACTCCTCCACATGCAGCCTATGCTCTTCTACCATGCAGCTATGAATAGAACTGCAGAATTAGCCTGCACCATAACTCTGGCTTGAAAACTCATCCGCATCTCCTTGCCACACACCATTTAATACTCCAGTATCAACTTTTAAATAGCTGAAGCTGAGGAGCTGACAGAGGCAGCTCATTACTCCCACAGCTCTAGCACCCTCTTCCTGCTCCCTTCCTCCTCCTCGGCAGCCATCTTCCTTGCCCCCATCCCCACCCAGATGCTCCCTGCCATGTGCACAGCCGCAGCAGGGTGCACCTCCCTGGGTCCCACCCGGCACAGCTGAAGCCCTCATCCTGCTGAGCATCTCCTCCTGCTGCTTGTCACCTTCCATCATCAGCTGGTCACTGCATGTCCATTCAGACACGTTCATCAGCTACCACATCCTGCTCCACTGTAAGTGTGTGTTCCTTCAAAAGAATAAGCAGTAATGACTGCAGCCACACCTATACTGGAAATGCCTGTGCAGTGATCTGTAGGTACATTCACAAAGAAAACAAAAGCTGCAAAGACGTGAGCATCCATTGGCTTTGAACTTTGCTATCAGGTCCTTTTCTGGACCTGATGCTTTGAAGCTGTGAGCTGCCATCGCCCCCGAGGGACCTGAGCTTCCCCTCACACATAAGTAGAAATCAGGAGTCGCTCTATTGCGGAGAAGTGAATTATGCAGGTGTAACCTCGACATGACAGAGGGCTCATGGATGCCAGCAGAGACTGGAACAGGTGCCCTTTCATTTTTCACATGGTGATTTTTCATTTTCAGCCACTTGGTTTTGCACAGCTACACGAGCGCGTGCAGCCGCGATGCAGCAGGAGAGGAAGGCTGATATTTAGGGGAAATCGCACGCTTAGATCAATGCACGCTGCAGGTATTCAGCTGGAACCAAATGTGTTGGAAGCAATGTAAACCCCAGGGGGCTTGTTCACTAATCAATAAACACAAGGAATGTATGCCACTGAGTTATTGCTGGAGTGTTAATTGCAGCCGTACAAGATGTCTCTTTTGCATTGCTGAAGACAGACAACATCGCAAACTTTGTTTACACAAAATGGATACGATAGGAAAAATGCATTTATATTCCCTCTCTCCAGTATGTTTTCAACTTTAGGAAAATATATAACCTCATTAGAAGCTCTCAGGGATGTCTCATGAAGGAAACAAAGGAGTTCACGGTGGTTCCGGTCCCCCGGTTTACCACTAGTGACATTTAAGCAGTCACCTGGGGAAAAATCCCAATGGGAGCACTGACAACGCTTACCATTTCAAAAAGGTCAGGCCTTCGAGTCTTGCTTTGAATAGATGGTGCTGACCTTAAAAACCTTTCTGTCTCAATCTCCTTCCCTGTCAGTGGGATGACCTGATGATGAGATGCCAGCTAGGGCACACCCACCTGGGAAAGGCACGGGGCAGAGCATTCTTACTGCTCCATTCCTTCTTGGCCAATTGCAGGCGGCTCAGCTCAGCTGCAGCGGGTGCTGGGCAGCACAGGCACCAGTGTGGGACACCAGGCAGGGCACCGCTGCTCCCCAAAGTGACTGTGTTGAAAACAAATGGTGAAAATTGCAATAGCATCCCAACCCCTGGTGGGCAGGGCACTCTGTGTAGTGGTGGAAAAAGCTTGATTCACAACAATGAGCTTTAGCCAAAAAGAATCCAGAGCAGGAATTTGCATTGAACAGCTCTGCTTCAGTCTCTGGAGGAGATACAGATACAGAACCTGCAAAAACAAGTCTTACTCAACTCAAGTTTGCTTTTTGGGACCCTTCTTATGTTTCATTGGTTGTAGACACCTCCTAGAGAAACCAAGGGCAGGCAGATGGAGAAATAATATTTCCACACTGCAGCTGGAACACAGAGCCTCCATCCCGAGGTGCTCCTCACTCATTGCCTCAGCTTGTAGCACTCAGTGCTACTGTCATCCAAAATCTGGGAAGAGAACCCTCTGACCCCAGTGTGGTGTTCGAAAGCCAACATTCCTTTATTCCTCACGATACTTACCATGCCACTTGACAAACCAAATGCATGCCCTCAGAGTTCAAGTTTTACAGTTAAACAGTTAAGACAGACATATGCAATACATTGGTACCTTTTCCAATAACTCATTAATATATGTTAACATTCTTCTGGGCATGTGTTGTAGGGGCCTCTGGTGGTTGTAGGCCACTTACTTCCTCCTCATTTTTCCATCATCAGCTTCATCACAGTGACTTTTGGCTGACCTTTGGTTGTTTTCCCCAATTTGGCAGATTTCCATTGCTTGTTAGGCCGTAATGAGCAACTTTCTGTCTTAGTGCACTATAACCCTAAACAACATACGTGATATCCAAGGAAAAAGTCCTTGCACCTGGTGGATGCAAAGATAAAAGTCATCTATTGTGACTCCAGTTCTCCTGCGAAGCAGGATCGTTGAGGAAAGCAAGGCTGTTCACACATCAAGCAAAGCTAAAGCAGGGAGTTTTAGAACCAGCACTCATCGATCCCTTTTGCTAAACTAATATATTGATCCTTAAGCCGATATACTGGGCCCTATTGCTAAAGCAGCCGATGTCACTACACATGCACCTGGCAGCTGCAGCGAGGGCTGCCAGCCCCCACAGCAGGACGCAGCCCTCAGCCGCAGGCCGGGCCCGCAGCGCAGCCCTCGGAGCAGCACGCTGCCGCCCCACAGCCCACAGCGGCAATCCCAAGAGCTGCTGTGTGCTAGGGAATCAGTCCCTCGCTACTGCAGTCATGAAAATGCAATAAACATACCCTAGGATTCCATTTCTCGTCACTTTTTGATGCGGCACTGCAGTTTGTCAGTCTTTCTCGTCCCAGCTGGAACAGATGAATTGCTGATGCTTTTTAGGACCATTGGCATATGAGCACAATAGAAACATCACTCAGATATTGATGAGTCACACACACAAAATACTTCCAAAAACTGTGTTGCCATCGCAGCTAAACAAAGCGAACTAAATTAACATTTGCATGGAAGGAAAGGAGTTCATTTCCTCATATTCAGCACTTAACCGAACCTGTGGTAACACAGCAAGACTCGGCTGAAACTAAAACTGGCTGTGCTTCTCCTGAAAGTTTCATAGACCTCCACAGGCCGAACTCAGGTTTCAGGCTGGCAGCAAAGCCCGGAGCATCTCACAGGGTATGGGATTTCAGGACAGAAATTTCACACAGCTCTCGCAGCTACTGGGACAGCTTCCCCGGGTCACACCCCTACTGACCGCCAGATACCGGTCTCCCTTTGACTTATCATTGCCCCGCTACAAAGCAACAGACCGTGCACTATTTGTAAGGCGCAGCCCAGCGTATTGCAAAGCTCGTGGACGTTTCTTACCAGCCCCAATGGATCCGATCGGCTCCTTCGTGGGACATCTGCTCTCCAGAGGGAAGGAGAACTTCCAGAGGGAAGCAGTCTGCTGGAGCGTGGCATGGACCCGGATAACCTGCAGAGGTAGAAATCCTCACCGCGGCTGGAAATGTCACTGCCCCAGAGTCAAAAGCACAGAAAAAATGACCTCATTTAGGAGGCAAGAAAACAACAACCAGCACATCTAACAGCAAGGCAGCGCGCTGACACACTGACTAATAACAAAAGGAAGAGCCCTCTGTCTGGAGAGGGATTAAGCAGATGACTCATGAAGTGGATCTGCTTCTGTCATCTCTGACTCAACATGAAGCCAAAGCCCAAATACAACATGATCTGAGTGTGTTGGCCATAGGAGTGACAGCAGCAGAGGGATCAGCACCACCAGCCCCTTCCCAGCGCCACAGCCGTGCCAAGAGCCTGGCACCAGGGATCCTTCCATCGCAGCGCTGCAAGAATCCCCTTCCTGCCTCTGGCCTCTTCAGCTCCCTGCTATGCAATGACAAATCTGCAAACCCCAAAGCAGAGCAGACTTCTTCAAGTCCCCTGTTACTCTGATACACCAGCCTCCTTGTTTTGAGCCTGAAATAAGTCCACATTTGCTGCTGCTTAACCTCTTTACGAGGATTAACATTTAATGCACTTACAAATTGTCTGCAATACTATTTTTTTTTCCCTCAAAAACCCCTACTCCCCTAAGTTATAGTTCTTTCTTCAGCTTCGGAGCAGATGTCTGCACCTCTGGCTGGGTTTAATGGCACCATACACCAGCACTTGAGAGCACCTTTGGGCGCACAGATCAGCCACCTGCCCCCAGGGGCACGCTGCTGACTCGCAGTGTTCCTTCTGCAGCACTGCCAGGAGCCAGGAGCCCCAGCCACCGGCTGTTACTCCATGCACAAATACCTCTCCTTCTTCAAACAGGAACACCCCTTTGAGCTCCCGCTCATTGCAACTGCTGAAACCCAAACAGGATGGGTGTATTTGAGCAGCCCCCCCTGACACGCTGCATGAGAGTGCCTTTCCAATGGGCCGACCTCGCTCATGGAACCAGCGAGGGGGAGAACAGGACGTGGTCTTGAAACTAGAAGAAGAATAGAACGTTTATATACGTCTGGTGAGTTTCTGTTCCATTAGATTAGGAGCTGTGCCTTTAACATAACTAACATGTGGCAACCACAGGGTCACCACGGTGAGTAAATCTGTCCTGCAGGAGGAAGCAGAAATGCAGCGGGGTTTGCTTCAGCTGCGAGGAAAGCATGCAGCACCGTCAGCTCCGGCGGCAGCTGGGGGTGGCAGGGAGGAGAACTGAGAGTGCGGAGCTGAGAACAGAAGCATCACCGTGGTGGTGGGTGGGGAACCCAGCCAGCCGCCACTGCTGCTGCTGCTCCTGCTGAGCACAGCAGAGCAATGGAGCTGATAGTTCTTGCTCTTCTGGGAAACACTTGAGGTGGTCTTAAGCAAGATAAATACATATAGTAAGGGCAGTTAATCACAACGTGTCTGGGTTCACATACACTGAAATTTGCATGCAAAAACCACACAAGCGAGAGGGGCTGCAGTAAAGCTGGGCGGCTCTCACATTCCTCTGTTGTGGGGAGACCGCAGTTCTACAATCACAGAATCATAGAACAGCTTGGATTGGAAGGGACCTCGAGGATCATCGAGTTCCAAGCCCCAGATATTCCCACCAGCAACGCAGCTCCCTCGCTTCATTCCCCAGACAGCTCAGAAGTTAACAGATGTCCAAAATAAATCACCATCATTCCATCGGTTTGGGGAATAGAAGCTAGATGAAAAAAAAAAAAAAATCATGGCCTAATAAAGCATGGCAATTAAAGAACACTGGCACACTCTGGCCATTTCCAAAGAAATTAGGGTACCTTTCAGATCGCTGCACACCAGTTTGTATTTGAAATCAAAGGGCTGTATGTCATTGACATTCCCCTGAGCAATCTAAGTGACAGGGCTCTCCAAGGTGCAGTAATAGGATGTAAGTGAAGAAGTGGGTATTATTTTACCCGTGCTGTGATAATCGGAATGCACCACTGCCCAGCATCATAAACAGCAAAGCGAGAGGTATTAACAGCATTTCAAACCCCATGCACTGGGGGACTGCCTAAAGGGGGTGCGAGGGGAGCAGGAGGAAGGAGAAATCAGATCCCCGGCAATAATGTAAACATCTAAATATAAACATTCAAAGCTAAAGCAGAGAGAACATGACAGTGCTTAACATCTCAAGACTAGAGGGGAACTGTTAAAGCTTGCTTTTCACCTCTCCAATAAGGCAGCATTAGTGCCACAAAAATGTATTGCAAGCAGAGCACAGTTCTTAATGATCAGCAGCATTTTAAAGACGATCGTGGAGGTTTGCATGGAGACACTCTAATTAAGAGATGAAATCAAGGCTTACCGGTCACCACCTGTCTGCAGCAGGGAGGGAGCCTACCCCATGGCATCTCCTGCACAGAACGGCGCACACTGCACGAGTTCAGGAGAAGGAAACAAGAGCCAAAGGCCTGGCATGACGCACAGCCACCCGCAGCTCACACGTCGGTTTCCTCTTCTCCCCGGCCGGGTTTCCTGGACTCCCCCCGGTCCCACGGCCCCGAGCGGGGCAGCGGGGCTGGGAGCAGGAGCTGCCTTCTGTAGGGAAGGCTCAGCTCGCCCCACGCTGTGCCTGAACTGAAAAGGGCAAATAGATCGTTGGTAAGGCAGGAAAACAGGGAAAGGGATCATTACATGCAATTATTTTTAAGGACTGTTTTAGCATTCCTTTCAGTGTCAACCGCGTGAGTTAACACTACACAACCCAAAGAGTGCACAGAGGTTTCTCTTTCTGGCAAACGAGATTCTCACACAGATTTCCCAGGAGTCAGCTGCACCCCCCCACCTGTCTGCATCCACAGCGCCCACCCAGCACCATGCAGATGCTCCCCAGCACAGCACGCTGCTCCCTCCCCTCCCCCAGCTCACAGCACCTGCCATTGCCAGGAAACTAGGATAGCAGAATAACATCCTCATGTCTTCTCCAAAAGAGCAGTCAGGCACTGGCACAGGCTGCTCAGGGAAGTGGTGGTGTCACTGTCTCTGGAGGTGTTCAAGAAATCTGGAGACCGAGGGACACAGTCAGTGGGAGTGGTGGGGGGAGGTCAGGCTCGGACTGGAGGGCCTTAGTGGTCTTTTCTAACCTGAATGATTCTATGATTCTATGGAAAGGCCACAGGGTGCAGGGATGCACAGTCACCCTGCAGCTGGGGCCAGGGCTCCGCTCCCCAAACACTCCCAGGCTCAGTGGAATGGTTGGAGGTATCGGCAGGTCAGAGCACACCTTCCCCTCCTCAGTTTAAGCCCAGTACAACGTCCCAGTGCCATAGGGTTACATTTGCAGGTCATTCCCATTTAAATTCTTGCATCTGTTATTTCTCTAAAGCCCTCCAAGGAGAAGGTGGCTAGTGCTACGTAGGATCAGGAGCCAACAGAAAAAAAAAGCCGGTGGAATTTATACCCGTGTTGAATGCATAACCTTATAGACTGATATGTGAATTGCTCCCAGATTAATGAGGCTGATTGGATCTGAGAAAAATAACAGTTTTGTACACCAAGCCAGTCCTCCTTTGACTCCAGATGCAAAATTACCGTTTTTCTGCTGAAAGGGTGATTTCATGCCATAACTTGCATGACTAAGGTTTTCAGAGAAGACTTTTGTTTAGATAAGGACAAGAGATGCCCTGAGGCTTGTATTGTAATGCTATATGGATATATAGATGGAGAAAAATTTTGTTGGGCTGAGGGAGTGGTGAGATGTTTATCTGCATGATTACTTACTGACAGACACTGGGAACAGAGCAATCCTCCCCGACCTTTCCTCACCCCGGCCTGGTTTGGAAGGCAGCAGCAGCCAGCTCTGCAGCACCTGGTCCTGGGCAGCCCCACTGCGTCTGCTTCTTGCACCCACCTTCATCCAGCTGGGCACTGCTGTCCCCAAAATAGAGCCGTTGTCTGCTTGAAATCCAATCTGCAGCTCCAGGGAAAAAAGAAGAGCTGGAGCTGACAACGCTCCCAGAGGAAAACAGTCAACAGAACAGTGCTGATATTTGGAACAGCTCCTGGGATTTGCCCTCTGCTCACGTTATTAAATAAGCTTGCAATTGCATCTCTTTCGCTGTACTACCAAGCTCCAGCCAGAGCAATCTGCTTTACAGTGCAACCTGCACATCTCTGGGTGCAGTGGCGTTTACGTGGGCATCAGAAAGCACTGCACAAGCTGCGTTGGTTGCTGCTCCTGCGGTGGGTGCTGTCCCTTCATTAGTGCACACTAATTGTGGCTTGATAGCAAGCGGTGCTGCAGGGATGTGATGAGATCTCCCAGGGCACTTCAGGACATTGCTGGAAACTTTGCTGTGTCTTCACTGAGACCGCAGATAACCTCAGTTCAGGTTCTTAGTTAGATGTAAAACTCCATATCTCAGCCTAAAAACCGAGTTCTCAGCAATTTCTGAACCCAAGAACAAGAGATCGGATGGTTCGGACTCACCAAGGTCTAAAATACTCACTGAAAGCTATTAGTGGTAACTGTGAAGCCTTTTCATCCAGAGACTTCAAAACCATTTAGGAAATTAGAAGTTATTCTCATTTTATAGACAAAAAAGAACAAAGGAAGCAACTTTTCAAGGTATTTTCAAGGTATGCCATATAACCTTCCGCTTCAGGTGAGGGAAAGCTGCAGCAAGGCAACAGAGAAGGACCGTGTAAAGACCCTGATCGGCTTCCACTCAATAATCCTCCCCCGCCACCTCTGGTGATGGCCCATGAGCAGTGCTGTGGGATTTTGGCCATGCAGCAAATCAGCAGCTGAGAGCTCCCCAGATGTACAGCTCCGCACGCTCCTTCCCCGGACCCCAAATGAAAGCCCGAATCAGAAGCCTCGAGCTCATCTTTCAGCCCAAGGGCCATATTGCAGCTGACTCCAGCTGCAATACAGAGAACACTCAGCTACTTCAGCAAGACCTAGAACAGCCATAAGTGGCACGATAATTCACTGTATTGACTGCTGTGTTTTTGTGAGGTATGATTTCAGGGAATACCTTGTTTTGCCCATCCATCCAAGCTTCAAAAGACAAATTTAACTCCCTTCTGTCCAGATAAGTATCAATGAGCACATGTAAGTGTGATGTCTGTCGTTTCAGTGACATCATTCTATGGCACCATTAAAGCAGGCACCTGACAGCTGGCAAAAAATACCCTATTAATAGGTAAAAGGGGTGAATAGGAAAAGAAATACGAAAATAAATATGCACTTAAACTGTGCTCTCTCTCTGGAAGCTTCGAAACATAAAAGAAATGTTTTCCATCAAATTTCCTTGCTGACATCTGAAGAATCCCCTTTCAGCAAAAGTTGACAGTTTGAAAGGTTTCTAATTTTTCGTTCGCTGCTTTTTCTTTTAAACTGTCCATGATGCAGCACCGAGTCACAGCGGCTCAGTGTTAAGGGGATCAAAGCCTCCATTACCTCAAGCTTAAAAATTCTTCACACTTTCTTCCTTATCCTCATTCAGCTACAGGAAGGGAAATAATATCTGTCTTGGATTTTATTCCACATTTCAAAATGCCAAAACCATCCAAACAAGAGCTGCTTGTGTACGGTGCGAAGGCTTTGTTTTGACTGGCACCCGGAGCAATTATGACATACTATCATCAAAGTGAACTCTGCAGATTATGGGGTAAGCAAAACAGGTTCTCAGTTTTCCAGCATCTCCTGATATAAACATCTTCATTATCAAGCAGGTACAAGATATGGGAGTTATAACCTTGGAACCAAGGCTGTCACTTGGTTAAGGAATGTTACTGCTATCCACACAGATGTTCCCCGAGCGTGTGAAAATAATGTAAAAGCTTATTATGTATATATTTTAAAATAAATTCTTATCTGATTTTCATGTGTATGCACAAAAGGCACTGACATCCGTGCCACAGCCACTCGTGTGCACAAACGCTCTGTCTGGTGAAGGAAGAGTGCATTTCCACCATGCAGCTCTGCATAGGGCCGAGCACCCTTCCTATGGCACAGCATCAGCTCAGCAACACAACCAGGGCCAAAAGCCAACCTACAGCTGCACAGGAGGAGTTGGGGGTTTTAGCCAAAGTACAAATAAGAAATCCCACATTTTCAGAAGTCTGGTTTTTACCAGCTTTGACCTCACTTTGTTTCTTGCCTCTGAAACATTTGCTTTTCCTGATGCCATTGCTCTTACAAAGCTCTCCCAAAGTCCCCTAATCGATGCGTATTTGTAAACCATACAGGTCCTTTGTTGGAGCTTCCATTCTGATCTGGGAACTTCAATTTTCAGCGCAGCCGACTCCTCAGCGGTGCAGAAGCGTCAGGATGAAGGCTCCGTGATCCCAGGGTCAGCAAGTCATGCGTTCCTTTCGACGAGGATTTGTTCTCAACAAGCAGGCTGCTCACAAATCCCTTGTGCGAGTTTAAGGCTCTGTGTAGCCTGCAGAGGCAAAATTAGAATATAAACATCTACTCACTAGAGAAACAAGGGAGTTATTGTCACTGTAAAGAAGGAGACATCTAAACCATACCCCCTCTGCATTAATTCCATTCTTGTGCACAGGCGAGCTGACAGTTATACCACCGAGTAAACCGCAGTTATCTAGTCAAATGATCGTTTAATGTTCTTTATTTTACTTTTTCTAAAGGAAATTGATTTCTTGCTATTTATGTTCAGGGTATTTCATTGTGCTGTGATTATAAACTAGACTGAATACATTTCCACTGACTCCCTGCGAAGTGTTTTACAATCCTTCCTGTTTGAGATGTCTTTTTTAATTGCGAGTGTTTTTTATTTTATTTTTATTAAATAGAATACTTGCTTATTTGTTTACTCAAAACCTCTGGAAGAGCTAGGCTGGGCTGCAGTCCTTAGACAAGCTGCTATGAGGTAGGGGAGGAAATATCCCCAATAATGGTTCTGCCGTGTAAGTAGCAAAATCACCTGCATCCCCTTAAACTTCATCAAACCTCTGCAGATGTTTAACATTTGAACTGGAAGGATGATTTCTGGGGCATGGCCTTGGGTCATAACCGCCACGGCTGCCACACCAGGTGCCCCCTCCCCTCTGCTGCATTGCACGAGCAGGGCACAGCAGAGAGACCCCGGCCCGGGTGGGCAGCGAGGAGCCAGCACGGTCCAACTATCTATCCCTGCTGCAGGAGCCAGCGTGCAGCTCAGGGGGGGATTTTGTCTCGTTGTGCAAATTGCCTCATCTCTGAGGTGCTCCCTTGCTCAAGAAGTGCAAAATTCTCAGCTCTCCTCCAGGACTGCTCATGTAATCACTTCAACCACCCCCACTCCGAGAGCCTTTTAAGGGCAGACATTTAGGCACAGGTTTTGAAACGCATTCAACATCCTGTGATTATTTTTTTTCCCCTTTCCTTCCCACACCTCAGTATGTAAAACGCTATTGCTGTGGAAATAAACGTGTGAAAATCAATCGGGGACCTCTGCAAGCTATTCAAAACCTACCATAGCATTACAGGTTTACCACCAGCAGCTAAACAGAGGCTCTCTGTGAAACTGTGTGGGAAATATTCCGCACGACACAAGGATTTTGACTGACAAACAGAGTATTTTGAATAATCCAGCAACAATTTACCTAGAAAACCACAGTCACTCGCACAAATACAAAGCTCTATAAATATTATTTTACCGCTGATGTTTTGCCATCCTTTCTTGGGAAAACTATCTCATGTAGAAACGTGTGGCTGTAGGGAGGGGTCAAACTTTGCTGTAAATACCGATTGTTAAAAGGCAAACAAAGAGAAGTGTGGGGGATTGGTTCCCACCCACTCTTTGCTGCCTGCTTCCCTTCTCAGCGTTTCTCAGAAGCGAAGACGCGCCTTCCTCCTGCTGGCTGCTTCTCTCCCAGCTGTGCATGGCGGCGAGCCCTTGTTATGGGGTCCCAGCAGCTTCCCACTCCAAAATGATCCCGTGAAGCTCTGCTGAGCTGCTCCATGGCACACGCTTGCAGCATTTTCCCTCTGCACCAAAGCACCTCCTCCAGCTGGCATCCCTGCCTCCATCCTGCAGACCCCGGGAGGCATCCTTCCTTTGGGCCGCCTTGGAGCTGGATGCACCAGGGATCGTCCAGCAGAGGTGCTCTGCCCGGATGGCCCCTAGCATCTCCCAGACAGCCCTGGGAGAAGTAAGCAGCAAAAGAGGGATCTTGGCAGCTGTAGCCTTGGCAGAGCACATCACAGCTACAAGAAATTGTTTTCCTGGCCACCCATACAGAAAAATCATGGAATCTCCTGTGAATAGCATGGAAGGAAGTGTTTCAGCAGAAGTACAAGTCTCTTCGTCAGTACACGAGTCAGTCCTTTGCCTACCGCAAAAAGTAAGTTCATCACAGCTCAAATCAACAGGGATAAATCTACACTGAGCAAACGAAAGGGGAATAAATTCACCTTAATCCAGTCTCACACAATCCTGCTCTCATACCGGACACATAACACTCAGGCTGCAGAGTTATAACACCTTCACAGGCAGCAGTTAACCAGCAGCATGACCTGACCTGTTTTGCAGGGAAAGCCCTTTGTGCACTGCTCCCAGCTCTGACCTGCACTGCAGCCTTGCTGGAGCATACTGCATCCTTACACCACGGAGCACTGCACTAGGGCTCTGAATGCTACTAGCGTTCGGATTCCCAGGTACACATCTTGAACAGATCCTCCCTAAAACCATGAGAGCTCTGAGCAGTTGCACACACTGCCCACAGTTCTCTGAGGCTGAGGAGGGAGTAAACCCTAAAACTATGCTAAGATCCACATGAATCTGTGCATGCACTCATTTTGCAGACAGGTCGTGAGCACAGCTATTTTCCACTTGGATTAAGAGAAAAACCCTAGAGCTGTAACGCTGATTCTCTGCTGATTTGTAGAATGGCAATGAAAGTTTTAGCTGAAGCAAGTTTACCACTGTGCTACAAGAGAACCAAGCTGACTCAGCAGGACCTTGTCCATCCGCTGCAGAAAGCCTGAAGGACACTCATCTAGCAACCACTAGCAGAGCTACTCCCAGAAGAGGTTCCATGGCACGTGAGAAAGCAATTCTCCCAGCCCCTGCTTTGTTTTGAGGAGAAACCCTCCCACCTTTCTTGGCCATAGCTCTGTTTCTCTCAGGTCCCTGAAGAAGCTCGCATTGCTGATGGCACCAAGCTCATGCAAGTGCTGGTTATTTTGGAGTCTCTCCAGAGGGAAATATTTTGACAGTCATATTCTGTTCATTACTCTTCCAAGAGAGGAAACACGCACGTCGTTATCTGCAGGAACACAGTCAGCCCACCATGCTCTTTGCCTGACTGCCTTATTTATCTTGATAAATGCCAGCTAAGATCAGGACTTAGTGCCATTAGATGTGTCTAAAACATGAAGCTGTCATTACCATGTCAGCACCAAGGACTGTTTCCAACCGTGATAATGGTGGGGCCACGTTTTGAACAAAGACAGATTTTAGTCTGCAATGGCCTACCACACCAGCTGTTTCCCATTACAGCACAGAGACCTTTTGCTCATGATTATGAGCTACGCCACCATTATTATTTTTTTTTAAATTGGAAACCAGAAATATCCTCCCCGATTATGACTCATATTGGATCTAGCAAATGGTTACCTCATGGCTGGGGGCTGGCGGAGTTAAGTCCTCAACAGTTGAGAAATCGGCTTGATACAGAGCATGAAGGACACTCCATCAAGAAAGGGACTCCAGAGTGCAGCCAGCACCATCACCAGACCTGCAGCCAGCTCCATATGCACACAGTGTAACACAAGGTTGATGCAAGAATGCATATTCTCCATGCTATCTTTTTGACATTGGCTTTCCAAAACTCACGCTAGCTCTGTGGGAAGTAATTTTGTACTCACAGTGAGACAAATTTAGACCTGACTCAGCCCAATATTTAAGCAGAATGCTTAAGTACTTCCCATTCAGTAAAGCACTTAAGTGTGTGGTTTAATTTACAAAAGGTAAGCAGGTATTTCTGTGCTTTGGGCGGTCAAATTGGGAACCGTTGTACAAACTGCCATCTATATATAGTTAACTGGACAACTTGCTAAAAATATATATATAGCTGGCTTTAATCTCAGGTTTTAAGGATTCTTATTGGGTTTGTAGCAATCACTTTGCCCTACAATCAAGCCACATTTAGCAGAATGATTCAAACAAAACTATGCACATCACTCAAGTTGCTTTCCAATTCTCTGAGCAAAGATCCATCCCTGCAAAGCAGCAGCTTGTGCTTTATTCCCCCAAACCAGCACCTGAAGTGGTGTAGTTGTTCTGTTCCCACCAGGCTGACTGCAAAACATTTCACATGAATATAGATTTATGACTTGCTGCTTGAAAATGTACAATGTCAAGTGTCCCACTGAGTTTTATTGAGTTGGCTCTGGCAGTATCCACTATGCAGTGCAACATGATCACTTCAGACTTTAATCCTGCCTAATCCTGTTCCACAGAAGGGTTTCATATTTTCCCCTCCTCTATGCCTGACAATTTTGGCATCTAAACTACAAATATTATGTTACTTATACTGAAAATTAAGACTAGCTGGGCATCTTAACATTAGCTGACCACAAGGCTTGCCCGAGACCCAGCCTTGCCTTTTGCTCTGCCTGCCAGCTCTGTCCAGTCTTGCCTAAACCACCTGGATTCCATTGGACTGAGAGTTCCCTCTGTTTTGTTCAGTTTACCCTTCAGCTGGTGGCATCACTTATTTATGATTCACTGCAATGCATGTTGTTTGCAGCTATTCAGTTGAACAATACAAAGATTTCAGAAGAAGCAGAAATCATGTGCCTTTTAGTTTGATTTTTTCTTCCTATAGCAAGGCAACAACGGTTAATTTACTCCCCCTAAACTAAAACTGATTAGAAAAAAATAATTTCATTACCTAGTAGATACATGCAGCTATAGATCTAATTTGTTGAATCTTCTCACTGGTCGTAAGGTTGGAAACGCGCTTTTTGCTGGGATAGGAACGGCCAGTTTTGGAGCAGGACGCTGGGCATCCTCCTCTCCCATGAAAAGAAAGTCTGTTTTTGGTGTGCAGCCACCACAGAGGCGGAGGATTGCTGCAATTCCCTAATTGCCAAGTTTGACATTTGTAGATGTTTTGCTTCCACAAAGAGGGCTACTGTGCCTGTATCTCCTGAAATGGGGAGATGAACCCACGATGACTCAGGGGAGATGGCATATTACACACTGTTAACACCAGTCCCTAGAGAAAAGACTGGTTTCCTGAAAACAGTTATGGGCACTGCAAGGTGGTAATGAACCTCAGAGACTGCGACGGCATCATTTGAAAAGACTAGATATGTATCTTATTAATGCTGTCTTCAGGGCAAGTATAATTAAACAAACCAAAGAGAAAAGACAAACAACCCCAGAGCACCATTCCTCGCTCAGAATGTGGCAGCTAACATTCCCAAATGGGCAGCAGTAAGGAGGAAAATTGCTAGTTACTGTGCCCGACAGCCTCGCGTTCAAGGCAAAATGTGCCAAGGCATCTCAAGGACCAACAAGAAAGCTTCAATGGAAAGCAGCTTTGCCTGCATTTGGTAAGAGCTTCCCAAGGCACAGCGACATCAGCCCAGGCTTTTAGGCTGAGGCTCCCCAGGAGCCTGAAGACAACTCTCACCCAGCCTCCCCAGTGAACAGGAGCTGAACACTTGCCTGCCTCTGACTGTGCGAACCACCACGCTTCAAAGTCTCTCCATTAAACTCAAAATGTTCAAGAGATTCACTGCTGGCGGTTTTGGAGCACCCAGATAAAAATCCCTTCACTAGGCAATGCAAAGCTGTTCTCACTCCTTCCACGACGTATTTGAAGGGGGAGGAAGGAGCCCTCCGCCTCTGCTGCTAGCTGGGACTGGGGAAGTCACAGTTCACTTCCCAGTCTGCCACCAGCTCCAGTCATGCTTCCTCTTTCTGCTGTGATATCTCTTCTGTGCAGTTACTGTGCTAATAGCCATCCTTTGCCTTCCTGGCTCCTTGCAATTAGCTACCGCGTGCCATAGAGCCCTCAAACTAGAAGTGGTACAACGCATGAAGAGCAGAACAGAGTGGCACAGAGTGGTTAACACACTCCAAAAATCATCCCACTATCTTGTGTTATCGCTATTCAACAACTGAAAAATATAGATACATATTTTTATGCCTTGAACTTTCTTCTTTTGACAAAGCATTTTTTCCTGAGAATTTCAGAAGGTTGCTACACTGCTCTTACTTTGTTCAAGCGTCCCCTGTGACAACCACATCCTGGAGCATATTAGAGTTTAAAAATACAGCAGCAAGATAAGCAGTGGCAGGAAGATAGAGGAATTCACAACTTTGAGACTCAGAAGAAAAGATATTTCTAATCTCTGCTGAAAATATAAGACAAAGTGGATAAGGCAGACAAGCACAAGGAGGCTGCTACAAACAGGAGAGGCTGGGAAGAGGGGGAGGAGGGGGCAGCTGCTCACACCAGCAAGTGAGCTTGATAGCAAGATGAGAGAGAGGTCACAGGCAGACAAGGAAAGCGAGCAGGCAAGCAGAGCTCCAGAGAGATACTGACTAGAAGACAGGTCAGGGCAAGTCTATGTCTATGTTTTGCTTTGTTCTTATTTTTGGCTTTCCACATACCTTCAAAAGGAGAGATTATCAGATAAGAATTGATGGGACACCATTAAGACAGGAGGTTTTTCCAGCTCTATTGTGTGCATGACATTCCTTCCCCTCTGGTCTCCAGAGATCTCATACATCTGGGGATGTAATTTGCAAAGCACACACACAGCAGAACTGCACGGCAATGCTGCCCTTGGTTAGGAATTTGATCAAAGGTGCAATTTCAAGTGGGTGTTTAATAGCCTAGCCGTGTTTCTTTGCCATGGGACTGTACAGCCCAGCCTGTAACAAACACTTTGTGCTATCAACAGGTGCTGGGAAGCATGCCAATGTTCCTCATCTCACAAGAAGCTTCTGCCTTCCCTGCTGGTGTCCATGCACTTTGGGAGAAAGGAATTCTACACCTCCAGTAGCAGGAGATTCAGCCACCTCAGCTAAAGAGCAATAATTGGGAGCAGATGCTGACTTCCTGGGGGCTAATTCTACAAGAAAATAATATACTGGAAGCAAAAAGAAGTCTGTATCATAGCAGTGTGCTGGGAACTGAGGAGGGATGCAAATGGGAAGGCTGCATGTCACTGCAGCAGTCAAAAGCACCATACTTCTAAAGGTCAGAAGAACCTACATGATCAACATGGGAAAAAACATGGTGTACAACAGTTGGACAGAAGGAATTAGCAACCAGAGGTCTGTATAACAGTATCACCAGCAGTGCTGCCAAGGTGAAAGAGATCTAATATACTTCACTTACTGAATACACATTGAGACTTTAGTACAAGAAATCTGGAATAAAATGAGAGGTGATTATTGCTCTAAGATTTCAACTGCTCCTTTGTAGGCACCTACCCATTTCTCCCTTTCTGGTATTTTCTTCCCTTTCACATGCTGCTCCCCTGCATTGGCCAAGAAACCCTAGCGAATAAGAAAAGGCTGCTGAGATTACCCCAGTGGAGGAGCACGCAAAACATTGGCCAGAACTCCATTGCTCACGCAACAGCTCCTCTTATCCTTTAATATTCAGCAGCATTTTATAGCAGCAGGACATCCCTGACTCTTCCTCTGCTTTGGAATGTAAATAGCAGCTGGCTGGGCGCTGGCTGGCGCGGAGGCAGGCAGGAGGCATGCTCTGTGCGCAGTCAGTGGGGCCTCTCAGGAGGCGGCAGGAGAAAGCCTGGCCTGCTAATCTTGACGGGGCTTAGGAGGGAGATCAGATTTGAACAGTTCAGCATCAACACGACTTGGATAATTCTAGACATACAGAGAGGAGCTTTAAGTACCTAAGGAACCCTCTTGGTGGTGATACTCAGCCGCTTACTGAAGTAGGCAGGAGCAGCGAGGATTATCCTTTTGGATTTAGGAGCCTAAATTCTTCAAGTTCCTCCTTAGGCACCTACTCCTTTCTGTAAATCCAGCCCTCTTAAAAATCACTGCTCCTTTTTTCTATCCATGAAGTAACAGTTAAAGATACCTATCAGAATAAACCCGCGCATCCTTCAGCCTCATTCGCTTGTCATAGTTTGTCAGCTGGGTGCCGTGCAGCACGACGATGTCCTGGAGACACGGGCAGGGGACAAGGAACAAGCAGCTACAGCAGGAGAACTCAAAGCCAACCCAGCAAAAATAACACTGATCTGCTCCTGTCCTAGCAAAGCACATCACATCTGGCCCTGGAGTTACCTCTAGGCTCCCACCAGACTGACCGTGAGTATGCAGCTGAGGTTTGAGGATCTAGTCATCATTTCTCTCCCTCTAATTGTAATTTGGTCCTGAGAACCCCTCACAGGAACCTTTTCTAATATCTTCACTCCTTTACTAATTGAAATATGAAGATCTCCTTGCTGGGAACCTGAGGATTCCTGCAGAGCCTGCTGCAATGTAAATCTCCTTAGTAACAAAGAAAATGGAGGGGAAAAAAGGAAAAAAAAAAAAAAAGAGGAGACTGCAAAGAACTGGAGTGTGCCTTCCTGGGGGTTTGCTGCCGTGTTGCTCCAAAACCAGTTCAGCCTCTCCCCGATCAGCTCCCCTCCTGACTTCTGGGAGGGATTGCTTCAAAGAGGAATGTTTTTCAAAGTTCTCAGTGAGGTATTCACCGTTCTTTAAAGAGATTATGGTGGGAGCATTCCTAGTACATTGACTCCACTGTGCAGCCAGCCTTGAGATTAAATGGCTCAGAGGTGGTTTCCAAGGATAAACTGTGCCAGGGCTGACAACATTTCCTCACCAAAGAGGGGTGAATGTAATAAAGAGTAAGGAGGAAAACTGCTCCCGCTCTGCAGCTATTATTAATGTCTCAGAGCGCTGTCACTGCTTCGCCTGGGCTGTCAGATGTCACTTTGGATCAGTTCTGGGCAATGCCCGCCAGAGAAGCGGTGGAACTCACATAGCTGTGCAGCGCATGGCTGGGCTCGCAGCAGGGCTGTGCAGAGGGCTAAGCGACCTCTTGATGCTGGTGGGAGCTTTGCTCAACAAGTTCAAGTGGGCTCTCCAGTAACATATGCAAGCACCTTTCTCTTAGGCTGGCAATTAATAGCAATTTATACCTGCTATCCAGCTGTTCTTGCAATGCATTAAAAGAAGTACTTACAAGCAAGCTCCAGCACTCAGTCCTACCATCCCAATACCAAACCAGCAACACAAATAAGGGGCAAAAAAGAAAACTGAGGCAAATAGATGATTGACATATAATGGATGCTTTTATTTGCAGGCACGGGATATGCTTGTAAGCCAAGCTGAGGGCTGTAGGCACCAGACAGAGCCCAGCAGCAGCACACTACATCCCTACACTCGCCATGCTTTCCATACTCTTTCTGCTTACTGCAGGATCATCCTTCTCACTGAAACTACTCTTTTCCAGCTTTTCAGAGAGAGCTTCCTAGGATAAAGCCAAGCAACTTTGTCTCTTAACGAAGAACTTGGCAATCAGCACATGCTGACTGTATCTTTTTCTGCTTTGAGGAAATATGTGAGGAACATCCTTCACACTTTCTCACAAAGAGCATGGATGGTAACGTGCTCTTTGTTACAGCACAGCAATACAGAACAGTTACGTTCATTTTGCTGATCGTGTGGCAGTTTACTTTGAACTGTATGTATAAGCAAAGTTAATCAGAGTTGAAGTGAGATCTGCACTCATCCTACGGCATTCTCATTACACACTCAGAGGCCTGCCTTAGCTCTGAACTGAAAGCCACATCCACCAAGAAAAAAAGTAACTGTTTTTTCTTCTGATCTTAGTCACCTGCCAGCACGCTGTTTGCTGTAGAACAACACAGCATTGCTAAATGGTTGGGTAAATGCAAGTTAAAATGGCAGCTTCAGAAAACTAAAACAACAGGTACTGTGATTTCAGTCCACTGCAATAAATCCCTGCCTCAGTATCCAAGCTGCAGACAGATCCTGCATTTTTGAGGGGAATGTGGGGAAGCCAATTTAACTCCTTTCAAAACATCTATTAGCTGTTCAGCACACTGGATGTGACTGGGAGTAACATCATGCTGACAGCTGCAAGATTTCAGCCAGACTTGCAGATCAGGGCACCTGATGGATTATACTCCTAAGTACCTGCAGAGCTCTGAAGCTCCACATGACTGACTGATGGTACTCTTCCTGTCCTACTGAATTAGAAAGTGTGGCTGTAAGTAAAACCTTACTTGACCACAGTATCATTCTCTTGACCACAGTGATCAGATCTCAGAATATAAAGTGCCCTTCATTAAGATGGATATTTTCCCCGAGACAACAAAAACCAGCTGTGTTGGCACATGCTGGGATGTAACATTAGGAAAAATCAGAGAAAGACCAAAGTCACTTTTGTACATAGACACACATGAGACACACCTATTCACCAGGAAAAGTTACAGCACTGGCACAAATTTTCTGTGGTTGTCCTAGAAGTGGCAGACAGCTGTGACAGTTGCTTGATGAGACAGAGCCCACACCTCCCATTTTACCAAGGGCCCCATCCTCTCCATCTGGTGGGCATTAGTCCATTACAAAGGTAGTGCTGGCCATGCTGTCTTGAGAGTTAAGAGCTGCACTAAGCATCTTTTCCCCCAGCTCATGTCAGGAACAATCCCAGAACCGCAGCAAGAGGAAAGGAAAAAGGAATGTCAGGCACAAACCTTTGAGATGGTGAGTACCCCTGGGGAACTCTCGGGTTAAGAAAGAACAAGCAACGGAATTTAATGATCATCCAAGAATTTAAGTGTGGAGGTGTCTGAATTCTGGTGTTGGAACTAAATTCTTTGAGAGTCACTCTCCTTTGTTTCCAAGGCCTGAATTTTGTCTCATCTATTTTAGCAATAATCTATTGGTAATACTCTTTCCCCTCAGGGGAAAAAAAAAAAAAAGTGGTAATGAGCAGCAATGCCTTTTTTAGCTTGTTTCCGCTTAGCTGCTGCCCGCAGGTTTTCGGAGAGACGCAGAACTGTAAGCAAAATCCTCTTCTTTCAGTTTAATCACAGCGAGGGAAGCTTGACCAAGAAGCGCCTCAAAGCTACCTCAGTCCCAAGTGTAATAAAGAAAGAAAGAAGCAAACAAATAAATAAAACGGAGGAAATAGACGAGGTGCAGATTCTGCCAGGCAGGAAGCAAATAGCTAAATTCATAGAGGAAGTCCTCAGTCACAGAACAACTGCTCAGCCAAAGCTATTTCATTAGCTTCACTCTGAAGGGTCCTACAGACTTTCTTTTTGAGGTGTAAGCAATTCAGAGAGCTGGAAGATCACTGTAATTTGGCCTATGAAAAATGAGTAGGTGTTCACAGTTCATTTCCCAATAGAAAAGTCATGCTCATCACAGAAACCATCATCATGCACAGAACTAATAGCTGCCCTGCTTGGCAGGCACACCCATGCACATTAAAAGCTTGCAGTGCACTTGCTTGTACCAAGTAGGAACAAGAGATTTTGGTTAGCAGGGCTGTCAGGAAGGCGCTTTCTTTTCCCTAGCACTACATTCAGGTGAAAGAATATAATTATGCCATAAATAAATACACACAAACAAAACTAGACTCCTGAGAGCGCAGAATAAATTGAAAATTCTGCAGTGTTCCCAAAGAAAGCCCCTGCTCCCAGGTGAGCCCAAATGAAAACACCCTGGAAGAGCCATAAACACAGAGGAAAATACTCAAGGATATGGGGGCAGGAAGCCAGCAGCTCAGAAGGTTGATCGAACAGAATAAAACATGCTGCTGCTTATCTGGATGAGTAACATCAGCTGTGGTCAAAGGGCAATGCTGGATAGGATTTGATATTTTCCCATTTGTGCTGTGAGCAAAGGAGGGTGTGAGGTTTGGGAACAGCAGCAGCTCTTGGGATTCCAGCAGTTCACCTATGTGGAGACTCTGCCTTAAACCCACACAAAGACTAACAAAACCTCAGGGCCCCTCTAGAAGACCATTTAGCATCTGACCTCTGCTTGGATATTGCCAAAATAAACTGAAGTCAAAATTAGACATGGCTGAGTCCAATTTCACCTTGATTAGTATTTACATAACGCAGAGAAACGTGAGAAGGGCACATAAATAATGCACTGTTTGTGCAGCCCTCTCAGGAGGAGAGTGCTCAGATACGTTATTGATCCTCAGGCACACACAGCTCGCTGTGCAAAAGGCCCCATCTTCTCTGTTAATGAGAGCAAGCTTCCAGAAGCCGAGCCATCTGCGCTGGGCTGCCGAGCTGCGTTCTGGATAAGAGCCTCATATGGAAAAACGTAACGATGGGGAGTTTCCAGATCTGGTTAATTTAGAGGACATTTTGCTTCCTACTAGCGGACTTGGCATTTCTGACAGCACTCCCAGGAAACACAAGTCTTTGAGAAGCAGGCCGTTGGGTTTGTCCTGGTCCTGCAGCAC